>NW_017537279.1:1291373-1358346 GCF_001853355.1 Bactrocera latifrons
GAAGGACCAAGTGGAGAAGGACCTGGCTTCACTTGGAATATCTAATTGGCGCCACGTAGCGAAAAGAAGAAACGACTGGCGCGCTGTTGTTAACTCCACTATAATCGCGTAAGCGGTGTCTACGCCAATCAAGAAGAAGAAGAATTCACACGAGCAAGCATCAAGCATATCCAAGGAGACCTCTTTGAAAAAAATGCAGCTTTAATGGAAGGAATCGATCAAGAACGCGCCTCATACCCAAAATATTAATCAAAATCACTCGAACGGACTCGCGAGAGATGTCGATCCCTCTTGCCATCTCTTTATTGACGATTTCAAGCACCATATCCTTCGCTTTTTAATATTTTCATTAGCTGAAGAGGTCGAAGGTCGTCCAGAACGAGGCATGTCTTTAACGATCTCTCGACTGTCTTTGAAGGCTTCGCATCACTCCACCGCTGGATAGGTGAAGATCAGTGTCTATGGTTGACTTCTTACAGGAAATATTTCTGTGAAACATTTTAACGGAATTCAAAAGAAGTATCTTTTTCATATTAAAATGTTTTTCGCTGCCAAAAATTAAGAAATTCAGGTCAATACTTCCCATAACCTCAATATACCAATAACTTGCGGTTTTTTTATGCCACATACTGAATAGTGTTTTTTAGACCACGTCGAATAAATTTCAGCCGTGAGTCCAAATTTTCGACCACTTTTTGCAGCAGTTGCCGTAGCTTCAATGCTCTAGGGCTTATCTGCGTAGACAACTCGCATGATTTTGGAGGCTGCGCTACAATCCCGCGACACGAGATAAAGCGTTCACCAAAAGTTTCCGTCAATCAATTGATTGTTTCTTTGGCTCTATGGCATGTACCGCCGTCTTGTAGAAACCAAAGGTCGTCCACATTAACATACTCCAATTCAGGCACAAAAAAGTAATTAATCATGGACGGTTTTGCCTAATTTTCAAATAACACATACCGATAGTGACTGGTCAGAGGATCCGGTGGCTTGATTGATAAGTTCTTTTGCAATGATTTTATAGTCTAGACCGCACAACAAATGATTACTACCTGCTGTGGTAAACGATTGTGCTCGCGAAAAATTCGATTCAAAAGAGGCTTATTAGAAGAAGATTAACAAATTACTCCAATTCCCATATACATCCACAAACTCTATTGGCATATAGCCATTACCTATAACAGCAATGGAAACCATGGAACAGTGGAACGTAATGGATTGCCAACAGGTGATGCTTTGGGTTCCTTAGGAAATTTACAAGCAGATTAAGCTCTCGACGAACCAAAATTGCGTTCTGTCAGTCTCTCGAAATTCCCATCCAGTTCATGGTGAGATTTTTTTAGCCATTCGGGTGAGCAATGAATGCCAAAGAAGAAGAAAAAAGTACTTGGAGCTTTCAAGAGAACTGTTCTCCGAAAAGTGCTAGGAGGCGAAAAGTGACTGAGCGATGAATATCAAAGAAGACGAAACCACGAACTGTACGAGCTTTACGATGACATGGACATACAGGTAGTTAAGCGCATAAAAATCTAACGAATCTGCTGGTTAGGCCAAGTCGTTTGCTTGATAGATGACGCTCCAGTGATAATCTTCTTTAATTCGAAACCTATTAGTTGGTTGGTTTACTGTCAGTCGGTTATAGTGACAAGGAAGAAGAAGAAGGAGTTTATTTACTCTATAAACTGATACAAGTTCCCCAAAAGCTAACCAGTCCCTGATTGAAGTGTAAAGCCGCAACTGTACGAACGCTTAAAAGCCCCTACTTGCATACTTGAAGACTGCAAACAAGACACAAAGAAAGCGCCAAAGTGAGCGGCAACCGGTAAATGAATAAGCTTCAACGCTGCTCAACGATGCTTCCCCAGTTAGGGCAGGTTAAGTTCACAGCACCTCAATGCCTTAATTTCAACGACAAAATCGAAAAAAATAAAAGCACCAGTAAATTGACCCAGCAAAATGGACAATAAAATATAATGACCGACTGAAAATAAATAAAACAAAAAAAAAAAAAATCAACAACAACACCTCCGACATTCGAGCGCCATTAAAAGCGCAGCATAAAATTGGTATAATCTCTTTCGTCTATCATATAATAATAATAGCCGAAGATGTCGGCGCATTATTAGCATTTCAAATGCAAATTAGGGGAATGTCATCCGTGTAACGGTTAACCAAAATACTACATAATACATAATACTCATTTTGTTATAAAAGTAATGCTAATGATTACGAATATGATGTAATCGGGCCAGCGAAAAGAAAACATAACGAACTACAACAAAAAAACAAAAAAAAAACCCGAAATACAGCCAAAAACAAATACAGCAACACAACAACAACGCACGAAAGCTACAAATTTTTGACAGCTTTCAAACGTGGAAAATTATAGATGCACGCATCCAGCCAAATCGACACGAACTAAGTAGTGCTTGCATCACAAAAACAAGAAGAAATGGCTAATGCGACTACGAGATCTAACATAAACTGGCAGCAGCCGTGACTACACTGGGCCATATCTATATACTCGTATATGTGTGTGTGTTTATGTGCATTTCTTTGGCTACAGTTACACTTCACCAGATACGCGGATTCATTTGCTTTCATACATGTCTTCGCACATATTTAAACATATTCATTTGCGACAAATATACATGTACATATGTATGTATATGTACATACTCACATATATAGTATATACATTAGAGCGGTTCGACTTTAAGGTTGCTGAAAACGCTGAAAAATCGCATATGCGGAGAATGTTCTACGGATGATTCTCAGCAACTTTCGTCCAAGAAACTATGGGTCGAAAACCGGTTTCGAGCCAGCGATTTTGCAGACGAAGTTTAGCTCTAGCGACTATAAAAATTTGTACGTAAATTTATGAGATTTCGTGAAGATATCTGATCAAATGAAAAATTTGTCCATGCATGGACTAAACACCGAACATTTTGTTTGTATTGCAGCTTCTTCGGAAATTATATCATTGCCTTAGATAATAGTTCATATCAATATTCCTGAAGATATGTAGTCAAATGATACAATTTACCATACAAGCACTTGATTCCAATCGTTCAGTTGGTATGGTAGCTATATGCTATCGCAATCGGATCTGAAAACTTTTTCGGACATATTACTGGCTTAGATAATAATTCACGTCAATTTTCGTTGGAATATCTTGTTAAACTAAAAACTTTTCCATACAAGCATCTGATTCCAATTATCCAGTTTATATGGCAGCCTATGCTATAGTGATCACATCTGAACAATTTCCTCGGACATTATATTATTGTCTTGCATAAAAGTTCAAGCCAATATTCGTGAAGATATATTGTCAAAATAAAAAGCTTTATTTACAAGGACTTGATTCGAATCGTTTAATTTGTATGACAGCTATACGCTATAGTGTTCGGATCTGAACAATTTCTTTGGACATTATATTAATGTCTTAGATAATTCTCCAAGCCAAGTTTTGAGAGGCTATCTTGCCAAATAAAAAGCTTTCCATACAAGCACTTGATTCCGATCGTTCAGTTTGTATGACAGCTACAGTTTTAGTGGTCCAATATCGACAGTTCCTACAAATGAGCCGCTTCTAGCGAAGAAAAAGACGTGTGCGAAATTTCGGATTAATTTCTCAAAAACTGAAGAACTAGTTCGCGTATATACAGACAGACCAAAATGACTAAATCGACTCATCACGTGATGCAAATAATTTATAAATGTATTTTATATGATCTCCAACTTCTACTCACAAACATGGTGTCAAACTTATATACTCATAGATCCATACACTAATGTACATACAAGCGCACATTCGGCATATGGGCACAAAGAGAGTCTCCATTCGCAGTGGAGTTGAAAAAACGATTTATGCGTCCCACTCACCATTCACCAAGTGCTATGCTAATTTTGTCGTGACATCAAATTTGTTGAATTCACATGTATAAATACTTACATATGTATTTGTGGGGAGATGTACTGTGCAGTCATCTTCTGAGGAAAAAAATGGAGCAGCGGTTTAAATATTATTAGATGATGGTGACCACGTGATGATCCCTTTAAGTTTTACATGTGTGTTACAGCATTTGCAGTTATAGTATCTACCAGTTTGTTTTCTGAAAATTACACAACAAATATTGTGTTTGGCATGAAGCTTTGTGCCGCAAGGATATCGATAGTTGCGAACTTATTGGGGTACTCTAGTCTAAAGGGCCGCATTTTGAACGGTTTCTAATTGATGAAGGAGCAATTTACATTTCTATTAACCATTTTTTATCATTTGTTTAAAAAAAAAAATTTCAAGTTTTATTACGTCATTATATGGAAAAATATTTAAAGAGTGTTCGTGTCGAATTTCAGGTAAATCCAATGCTTCGATAGAGAGATATCGTGACAATCGCATTAAAAAGTCCCAAAAGAGGTTTAAAGTTTTAGGTTACGATCACATGGCTTAGAATTGCCACGAGACATATCTCGAATTTTCAACATCAACTCGAAGTTTTCAACATCAACATTGATTCATCCTCAACATATTTTTTTTTTTTAATAACTCTAGAAACGTTCCTTAATTCTGAAACCCCTGTGATTGTGATACAATCTATGAAAGCTTGCTTTGAGCTGCGTCTCAAATTTTTCCTATGGGAAACTTTAAACTGAAATCTTTTAGTTTGGTAGACATATATTAGGTTGTCAAAAAAGTCTTGCGGTATTTTCGCTAGTTGGCGCTGAGAGCTGTTCATGCCAAAGAATGTCAAAAAGTGCTTCTTGGAATTGGCAGCAAATCAGCTACCATGAGCTGCTCCTGTGTAGCCGAACCCTTAATTTGGTTCTATAATGGTCCAAAAACGACCAGCGGGTTAAATAGAAGATAAATTGTGTTCCATTAGGACGCCGTTAATCCGCACACATCTACATTGACTCGTTAGAAGCTCTGGCAGTTTGGTTAGTAGGTTCTTAGGCATGCGCCTTATACCACTGTGAGCCAAAATAATTCAGATTTCGCGCAAAAATCCTTTCGTCGAAATATTTTTTTGTAGGTTGGTATGACTATCACTGACTTCTCTTTCTGAAGTGCATAATGTGCATTTGGCGAATTTTTATCATGAGTGAAATTATTCAACAACGAAATTCCATTAACGTTTGTCCGAGGAATGAAATTTCTGGTGCCGAAACATTTATGATATTGGATTATAATTGTTTGTCGTGAACAAATGTTTTCATTTGGTACAAATTATTCAAAGGACATCAGAAGCACGTCCAGGACGCTCATCACCATCAACTAATGATCAATACGTCAATAAAATAAGGGAATTGGTGCTTGAGAATCGACTTAATAGTCAAACATCTTACTGATCTTACTGGCATCGTTGTAATATCGGAAGTTTCAGTGAAAAGTATTTTGAAAGATCATTTGGGAACTAGAAAAGTGAAAGCACGACTATTACCAAAATCACTGCGCGTTAGCGTCGCCTTGTGGTCATTAAAACAATGCTTTCCGATAACCAGGATGTCATGAAACTTATTATTGTTGCCGATGAGTCTTGGATATACGCTTGCGAACCAGAAATATTCGATCAATCTGTCGAATAACGTGGAAACGGAGAACCGAAAGCGAAAAACCACGTCAAAGTAGGACAAAAATCAAGCTTATGTTCATAGTTTTTTTCGATTATCGAGGCTTGGTGCGCTCCGAATGCCCTCTAACCGGCCAAGCTGTCGACAGGGATCACTATTTGATTGTTATACGTCCTTTGCGCAAAGCTATTCGCAAAAAGAGGCTGGAATTATGGGCCGACAGCTCTTGGTTTTTGTACCACTGATTCTTCATGAGTGTTTCGCCAATTTTCAACCAATATCATGCCGCAACCATCAATTCAAAAATCTTAAATGATCGCTCCGGGGAAATCGTTTTGAGTAAATTTAAGACAGTAAACGCAAATCGCTACGTACATTGAAGGCAATTCCGGAAATTCACTTTAGCAACTGTTGCGAGGATTGGAAAAACTTTGCCATAAGTGTTTTTAGGCCAAAGCGGATTACTTTGCGGAGGACGTCAAGAATAAGTTAAGAGTTTTAAAATTAAGAACAAAGTTCGGAAGGGACTACTTGTTCCTGTCTTTGGCGAATGATTTTACGGTTGAAAATTTCGCCCCCAGACGCTTGTGAATCACGCATCTCCACGATCGAATTCATGTTCTTATAAGGAAAACTTTTTTATTTGATCTCCGAAGATACTGTTCATATCCCACCACTATATCATATATATATAGCTGCCATATAAACTAACCCATGAAAGTGGAGTTCTTGTACGGAAATTTTCTTATTTGTGATAGATACTAAAGCGGCGGTGTAGCAAATTAATCGTTTTTTCTTCTTTGCAGTACATTTGACACAAATATACATTAGTTCGAGAAGACATGAAGAAAAGGATGGAATTCTGTATTGACTAATAGTAAATGGTTCGACAAATTAACAAGACACCATGGTCTTCATCTTTAGTCCAAATACCTAATTTAGAGTTAACTATAATGATCTTGCAATTTATTATTATACCCAGGATAGACATTGAAAGGTTTTTTTTTATTGTATTATTCGAAATATATTTTATTGAATCGAATGTGTACTCGCATATCATTATTAATATATGTAGATATACGAGTACACATAAAAATTTTATTCGTGCTGCGTATCGAATATTTAATTTTTTACAATTTACATACATTTTACCGTTTTCAACTTGAATTCGTCGTCTTTGTGCGCCTCTGTACGATGTTCGTTAAGCGGACACAAATAGCTTGTCGTACGCTTTTGTTGTACTCATGCGCACGGCTGTTCAAATCGAAGCGGCGCTCGTGTTAGCATTTCTCGGTCGAACTACAAAATTTGGCGCTTTAATTTTGATTTTCGATTTCTATGCAGGCATACGGCCTTGAAAGTGAAAAGATGTCACACTTTCGCTTTTTATTTATTTGCGTTTGTGGCAGTGATGATTTTCGTTTGCCTCTTTGTTTGCATTTGCAATTCGCGCGCTGGAATTGGATCGCCCATTTTGCCGAGGAGTGTTTTTTTTTTTTATTATTTTATTTCAAGCCAAAAGACCCGTCGTGACGAGCGGCTACGTGCGGCGCATGTGCAGAGCCCGAATTCGCCAGCAAAGGTATGAGAAAACGTTCAAGCAGGAATTGAATTTCACAATAATGAAGAACGATTTGTGAAAAGATATTGACAATATCTTTGGTATCAAATGTATTGACCTCAATTATATGGTAATACTTAAATATTGATAATAGTTGATGCTTTCATTGAAAAACGCTGATTCACGCTGTGAAAATTATGACGAAATTATTCCTTGCTTTTTTAAAGCATACATAGCAACAAAATTAGTTGTAAATAAAATGTATTTAATATTGAGGCTTGCGGTCACCTATTGTTTAGTGTTTAAATGAATAATAACAATATTAGGGGTATAACTATTTTCCCTCTATAGAGCATTGCCCGATTTGCCCTAATGTATCAAAGTTTCCTTCGATAATTTGTATGCCTTTTTGAAGATAAAATCATAGAAACCCTCGTCTTTATTGTCAAAAAACTTGTACAGTCGATTTTCATAAGCATCTCTTGAGACGAATTTTTCACAAGTAAGATTCTTAGCCATAGACACAATTAACCACTTGCTATAAGGTTCGTATAAACCAATTCTCCCCTACTGACTAAAAGTAGACGCTTATGGACAATTAATACAGTCAAACAGTTCAACTGTTATCAGTACAGCTTCATAATAAATGTTTGAATAAAAGGTAGGAGTTCGAATTAGATGAATATCTTACCAATCTCAACAAATATATCGCAAAATCTTCTTGAGAGCCAAACGTGTATTGATCAACATTTTCGCTGGCTAACTACAACTCTATAACATTTTTCGATTGACGTTTTCGTAAACGACTCACCGTACATCAGCAGTGACCATTCGCTACAGTGATCGACTGATTTTATTGCGAGTCGACAGCATTTCACAGATGGATATTCATTAGTTGAAGGTGCCAAATTTCTTTTTATGCCATGGTTAGCTCCTGGGTAAGATTGGGTGCGGCTCCGTCTCAGATGATCCATCCTCTGAGTCTAATTGGTAAATGGCGAATGACATACGTGATGTATTGCTTCAAGGTCTGAATCGAAGCGGGATTTTTGGCATAGACTTTAGACATAACTCAAAAAGTCTAACGGTGTGATATCACACGATCTTGGTGGCCAATTCAGCGGTCTAAAACGTGAAATTATCTGCTCACCGAAGTGTTGTCTTAATAAAACCAATAGATTGATGCGATTTGTGGGAAGCGGCGCCGTCTTGGTAAAGCCAAACCGATGTTTTTTTTTCTGGCAAACTGGCAACCCTTGAATCTTCTCAACTTGCTCTTCGTCCCAAATGCGACAATTTTGTTTTCTTACATATCCATTAAGCCAGAAATGGGTCTTATCGCTGAACAAAATCTTCTTGGAATCTTCTTGGAACTTTTCAAGAGCCCATAGAGCTAAGCGATGTCGCTTGTAAAGCTCGTGCGGCTTCAGTTCTTGCAGTACTTGGATGACCCGTTTGCTCAGAACAAAAATTCCCAAATATCGGTAGAGTACCAATGGAAGTAAAAAGGTAAAATAATAAAAGAAATATATTAAGATTGAGAACGTGACATTTTCATTTTAATTGGAAAATTATGAAAAAAACTTATAAAACGCGTTTTATTGAAATATAATATGTGTTTCAGACATATGTATGTCACTCCGTTTTCTTCGATCTATACTTAAAAATCATATATATGCGAAGGTTTCCTTTTAAATTTCGAGAGTATGTACTATGTATGGCGTAATAGCCGGCCAGTATAACTAAAGCTAACATATTGGAACACCAACTGTGGTCTATGATTTCGATTTAATTCATCATAAGATCCATAAATAATTCGTCCTTGATGGAGCTTCAGAGCCAGAAATTTAGTTAAGTTCTCCGATTCATCCATGCTATGTTAATACGCATCGAAAATTGTAAAAAATAAACGCGCAAAAATGTACTCGATTTATTTCCATTTTTCCGAGTTGAATATTTCAAGTTACTGTACACAGCATACTATAGATAGTGGTCGTATAGTATGTCAAAAGGTTTTGACATGTAAAACATCAACAATGTAAAATTTTACAACAAAGTTGTGAGTTGTCAAATCCCATAGTATCGACATTTACGATCGATATTTACGACAATCGGTCTTCAAAGCGAAATTTTCTAATAATAAAGCAATATACATATATTGATACGTAGATAATAACTAAGCTAAAGATTTTCTTAAAAAAATCACAAATAAATAAATATAGGTCGTTCGTCTTTTACATTTGACTCAGCGTTGAAATATTTCTATTTTCACAATATTTTGGTTATTTTCGCTAACTTTTCATTTTCTTCTTTCGACAACTTCTAGCGATTTTCGAAATAACCGCGCTGAGACGCATGCGCAACTATTTATTCCCAAATACAACAACGGCATAATGTGGGAAAAACTAGGTCGTCACAGCCGACCACAAGCCAAATACATATTACTAACAAAGCACAAAAACGAAGAAAAGAAATAACCGAGCCAAGTCGCGTTGTAATTGAAAAACAACGAAAGTTAATACACGAGCGCTCAGCAGCAGTAAGTCAACAGTGCGCACATACAAACGCCAACAACAACGAAGTCAAAAAATACAAACTGAAAAGATAAAAGAAAACAAATACGAGTGTACACTAGCACACACGCACACATAATGCAAAGCTGTGAAGTGGCGAAGACTGATAGGCACGCCGGCGCATTGAAAGAGGAAACACGAGAGCACTTTTGCTTTCATTTTGATTTTGATTTTCATTTCATTCACAATTCGTTACGGCATATTGTTCATTTAGCCACGCAGTCGTGCATGCAGTTAGCAGCGACGTCGCAGTCAACGTACACGACAGCGCTGGCTATGACGTCTGCACCAACGACTTAAGTATGTAGGTGGTTTTGTATGCTGCACGGGGCGCGTAGTCTGGGAACGCGCCATCATAGTACCGACGTAGTATCTGCCGTTATGACGCCGCCACATTTGTTTAGACTTGAGTGTACGTAGCGCGCGTGTGGGTGTTGGCTGCATCAATGTTCTCGATCATCATGGTTTGCTAGCTGTTTATCTTTGCCGACTCCAATGCTCATGCGCACTGCACACTCAGGTTGTCAGGTGTCAAATCCGCGATGGCGATGGCGTTGGAGACTTGCGCAATTGTTGCCGAAATTTGTCGCGCCACACAGCAGAACCTTGTTTCCGCTATCAGCGTTTAATTACCCGAACAATCTGCTACAATGCAACGAAGAAAACAATACTTGTCAAGTGCTTGCTGGCAGACAGCGGCAGAATGACAATTAAAATAGTGACAGTGTCAGAATTGACAGCGCTTTATCAAATGTCAGCATCACCACCAACTTGCATTCGCGCTGTAGCATTCGCGATGAGAAACTCATGCGGGAGGTCTTTGCCGCGCGGTGCACAGACAGCGGTGGATTTAACCGTCGTCTGCCCACAATCATGCGAAGCACTTCGGTTTAGTTTCTGAGGGCTCGACTGTCCGCTTGTTTAGCTTTGTTATCCGCATAGTTGGGAAGACAGTTGGCGAAACTTTTGGACTTTGAGGCACGACGTAGCTAAACTTCAACTTAAGATTTAACTTAACATTCAATAAGAAGTATTCGGCGACAGTGCATGATTTTCAAAGATGCTGTATGTTTTTGACGGTTATAAGAAACCAGTGTGTGGCGTCCGTTTTAGAAGAACCACTTCAGCAAGCTGCTTTTCGATAACTTTTTTTTTCCCCATAACCAATAACTTAGTAGAACCAGAGCTTCAGGGAGTAATTCACAAATATATGACCCACTGCAATCATAATGATCAAAACGAAAAGCAACATTCATAGGTTAGGTCGTGAGATTGATACAAAATCTATGAAACTCGGTTCGACAGAAAATCGGTATTTGTATTACTGCTAAACTCCTAAGGGTTAGCTCACCAGATCTTCATCGTTCGGCGAATCGTTTTCTTTGTATTATTCCTAAACTCCTAAGGGTTAGCTCACCAGATCTTCATCGGTCGACGAACCGATTTGTGCTTACCATAAACTTATTAAAGCATTTAATATCAATCCCAGCAACTTCAGTGGTCGCCAAAGCTGTATCTAACGAGATATTTTAGTCTCCTTCTGGCAAGAGCTGGGCAATAGAAAAGGACGTGATAATATGATTCCATCTAACTTCTTCTAAACGGCACTGACAAAGTGTGTCCAAAAAAGCCACGCCGCGTGTAAAACTAATATACAGTGTCCAGTCAGTACACCTTTAATTGTGAGGAGATTGACTTTACTAAGAGCCAGTGCTTAAAAAACATCTTACTTCTACAATTGTGAAGATATTGATTTTACTAAGAGCCAGTGCGTTGGATAATCTCCTACGATTCACTCTGAGTCAGAAGGATGTCGCAGTGGCAGAAGTTCGAGTTTTTGACCAGCTCTTGCAGAGCTTACTGCAGGTTCAAAGATCCAACGCCAGAACGTAAGCAGACATTGGAGAACCGACTCGACTCCAATCGAAGGAAATTGAAAAGAACGCACAATAAAACTGAAAATCTGATTTGTTCGCAATACATATATTTGAGGTACTGACCGAGCTTCTGAGATGAGGTGGTCACTTTGAGTATTGTTATATATAATATATGTTGAAGGAATACTTAATAACTGATCTGCGATTTTTTACAAATTTTAAGAGCAACAAATGTTCTTCAAGTCAATATTCAACAATATCAAGAGGCTTTAACAATTTTGTAACCGTTTTAAAAGCTAGGACCAGAGGGCGTTACTTAATTACCAATACCTTAATGTCAGCTTTTTGACGCCGAACCCGCGCAAAGCAAACACTGTAAACAGAGAATTCGGCTTATATTGATTTTAGGTTCGTACAACAGTTTAACGCTTTGCCAAGATCAAAATCACTAATCTGTTTCTTCAATGTTTTTCTTCGTTTTTTTTTCGGAGTTTGTTTGGCCCGCCTTGTGCCTATTGCATTGCAGTTTGTTTTCGTAAGTTTGCAAATAAAAAAGTGAAAGGTGTCGAATTTGTAGTAACGTTTGGCGCTACGCGATCGATTACTGCGGTACTACCATTAAAGGGAGTTCGTAATTTGCTTTTAACTAAGTTCATGTTAGAGTTAATTCGGCAATTTATGTCACTTGGCAGTGGAGTGCGGCCAAAGGAGTTTATGCTAACACAAACCTTCACTCTTGACCCTTTTTCAATACAACTTTTGCCGTTACATGTTTTCTTATCGGAATTATCGCCTGGGCTTTGTTTACTTTTGTACATTTTGTACGATTTAGTCGCGAGAGCATAGGTCAGACAGGTTTATTGCCAATTGTGTTTAATTTGAGATTGCAAGGTAAAAAATACTCACTGAGACTATCGAAGAATATCTAGTTGGTAAATTTGTTATTTTGCAAGTGGGTTAAACTAAGCATCTTGTGCTATCTAGTTTTGTTTTTTGAGGTTGAAATGGGTTCCATAATATTGTAATACTCCTGGTAACTGCGAAGCAGGTGAACTAGCCAAAGCAAGCACTACCACAAATAGACTCTGGAAAAGAGGGAGTTCTCTCCAGCTCCTTGGAATATGCTGTAAATATAACTGAGTTTCGGTAGAGTCAATACCTAACTTGCTCAACAAGCAGGCAAACTTGGCATGGTTACCAACTACTAAAATTCAAAAGGAAGGTCCTAAAAACTCGAGTAAGAGATGTAACAGGTCACTGTCTAATTGGCAGACATATCAACAGATTAGGAACACCACAGAATGACTATTGTAGAAGCTGCCAGTAGTTAGAAAAATAAGAGACTGTAAAACATCTGTGCAGGTGTGCCGTCCTACCTAACTTTAGTGGGTAGGGGCTTTGGCAGGGACCACGCCAAGTTGCTAATGCGTGGTTACAACATCAAAAGGTTACAATATGCCACATTCCCAGGAGAAAAATGCATTCCCCTTGTATACTGACCATTATAAGCTCAAGAAGCCCTTTATTACATGAGGCTATCATCTTGTGCGAATTGCCTGTTCTGTGACTTGGAGTCTGAAACTCTAGAACAGCTGCTAATTGACTGCACAGTAGTCTGTATGTGCAGGATAAAGGTCCTTGTATCCAGTTTTACTAATAAAGATCACGTTGCCTCAATAACACCTAGCAGTATACTCGAATTTAAGAAATTTGCTGGAGTTAGGGTAGACGTTGTGACTTAGGAGAGAGCACAATTCTCATTTACTTATCTAGTTTGATCTATCTATCTAATTTACAACATGTAACTAGAATTGAAAAACTGTAAGAGGAATGAAAAGCTCACAAATACTCTTCGGCCTACACACATATACAAAGAAGAACTGCGATTTAGTAGCCGAAGACATCGCTACTATGCAACAGCTTCATTACTAAACTTAACTACTGTACCTTCCAAAAGGCAATCAGGGAACTTGAAGTCGCCATTTTGACATTTTACTGCCATTCTTAAGAGTTCGCCATTGACAGCAACAAGCAGCAATCATTTGGTACCACCTCCTGGGTATATAGTCGATGTCTACGATCAACCAAACTATCGGAGTTTCTATCAATTCCCGATCGAACTGTGGAGCCTTGCGCTGTCTAGATGGAACATATTTTTGGCACAAGCCAAGCCTCTATGCTTTTTTTTTATTCGGGCCAATTGTTGACAATGCAGGCAGGTCCAAGAAATAGGTAAGAGTTTGAGCCATTGTATGGGATTCCCTGCCTGCGGTCCAATTATTGACGGCAGAGATACAAATTAACAGTTTGACCGTAGGGGAGCAGCTCATTGTAAGATATTCCTTTACTGACCATCAATATCGGATTGGCCACAGTTTGCGTCGGCTTAACACGATTCGGCGAAGACCGTCTTCACTTGAGGTTGTCATAGGTGGCTCACTTTCCATAACCAGTAGTCATTCGCTGCAATGGAATCCAAATGGAAGTGGATCTAAAAGAATCGCGAGGTGTAGGTTACAAAAGCCAGCTGTTAAAAAATTACAGTTGTTTGAAGTCAATCTGTTTAAATCAATCTGTTAAAAGATTTTCAAGACCTTCATTGTCATATGATTTGTTAGTTAATGTTTTCGTTATAGCGGCAGAAGCATTCCTGAGGTAAATCCGATTTATGATGCGAGGATTGGTCGGCTATACTGGGAAAGTAATATGACTGAGTAGATTTAAAAAAAATTATTGAACCCATCGTTACAACTCTTTAAAAACTTTGAAAATTGGCTCCTTCTGTGTCGATGCAGCACCGCCAGCAAGATTTCCAGGTGTTGAAGGCATCATGGAAGGCATTTTCCGGAAAAGTCTTGAGAGCCGAGGTACATGTTGCTTGGATCCCCTCAGTTGTCTCAAAATGCTTGCCTTTCATCGACCTTTTCAGGCAGCGAAACAAAAAAAATCTGGGGAGGGGCCACACCTGGACTGTGTGGCGACTGTGGAAGCGTTGAAATGCGGCGGAAGAAAATCAGTCCCATTACTTTCCGGAAAAACCCTGTAAATCAGTGGCCGTTTTCATTACTTACCTACATCTGACTCTCTTGGATATAGATCTCTAAGATAATAATGATTTACTAAGCTAATAACAATTGCATAATAACATTTACTGACCTGGTGCCTCCGAAACGCGCCACACAACCCCCAATTTCCTTTCTATTACGTAAGTTAACAGTTTTTTGCATAAGCAGCGCTGCAAAGTCAAAGCATGAAGCGTTGTCTCTGTTTATTATGATCGCTAAACACTCTCGGTTTTTAATTATCTTAGCCTAAATAGCCCAAAACCAGCCCTAAACGGAGTCGTGGATAACTAAAGCAAAAATATGTGAAACAAAAACAACAACTAAAACATGCGAGCTAATCGTAACTAATGCTCAGTTCATATATAATACATACATCATATGTACATACATACGTATGTATGTATGTCTATAGCATATGTTCGTATGTATGGGCACACACGATCTTTGCGATGATTGCCGAGAGTTATCTCCAAAATAGAGAAGAAAATAAAACCATTAACTAAACCTTTTCTAACGTGCATTAAACACATACACGCATATACGCACGGTTATATAGGTCTTCTAAATATGACATACATATATAAATATGTACACGTATATACAAACTCCCGACGCGTTCGCCGTTGGTGTACGAATATTTCACTTTCGGTTTTGGCGATGAGTTATGTAAACCCGAGCCAACTAAAGCTACCTAATTATACCATTTTGTTTTAGCTCTGTCATTGTTGTTGTAGCAGTTATGTTTTGCCTTTATGTTAAATCGCATCTTTTTAGGTACAAAATTTAATTAAGTACCGTAAATAATTATGAGCCTTTTATGTATGTGCATTTTACTTGAGTAGGTTAAATAAAAGTCGAGCTACTGTTGGCATAATTTCGCGTGGATAATCACAAGCGCCGTTGCATGGAGCCCAGCGCGCTGCACAAGTGCAAAGGCAAAGGGAGAGAAAAATGTTAAGGCGAATATAAAAAAGTTGCGCGAATGAAGATTTAGCATATGTATGTATATAAAAGATCTTGTAAAATAAATTAATTATAATATTGTATATTTATATAAGACTGCCTACAAAAGAAAGCGCGATGTATGAAGCTGATGGAAGTTCCTTCTGCGAATAGATGCTGA
Source organism: Bactrocera latifrons (assembly GCF_001853355.1). Classification (NCBI taxonomy): domain Eukaryota; kingdom Metazoa; phylum Arthropoda; class Insecta; order Diptera; family Tephritidae; genus Bactrocera; species Bactrocera latifrons. The sequence continues at coordinate 1,307,147 of NW_017537279.1, forward strand.
TCTGCAAAAAAAAAAAAGAATCATTTCGAAGGAAAACAGTTACTGGTGATGAAAAGTGGTTGACTTATTATTAAGTGAAGTGAAAACGTTCGTATCCGATTTGCGGTGAGCCTCCATAAACAATGACGAAGCCATGATTGACAGCCCGGAAGGATTTGCTATGTGTTTGGTGATATTTTAAAGGAATTGCCTGATATGAGCTAGGAGCGAGCTATTAATACGAATCTGTACTGAGAACAATTGGACCTTATGAAAGAGGCAACCGCCCAGAAGAGGTTTCAGAACAACCCCAAGTCATACATATGTTAGAGATTCACCAGAAGTTTTGGGAGCTTGGTTGGGAGGTTAGTAAACCTACACCTTATAATCAAGGTCTGGCACCAAGTAATTTCTGGCTGTTCGTGTCTGTGTTGACTAATTTTGATGGCGAAAAATTCGACTTCTAAGAAGCTTTTGAAAATCGAGTAGTATTGTTAAATTGCTTTGTATATTCTGAATACTTAAAATACGCTTCTGTCAGCCTTTCAGCAACTACAGCTTCAAGCTTCCAGACCACTGCAATATCTCCAAGTGGAGGTGACAGCCATTAAGACAGTACTCCGAATTACAGCCCCCTTCAAAGAGGATAGAACACGATAGGAAGGTAATCGGAACGGACCTGGATTTTTATCTGGCCAAGCACTGTCAACTCGACTGATTTCTAAAAGACAATACTGGACTTAAGCTCGAAAACAGTGCGCTCTAAACTAGCCAAGCAGTATAAGATCATTTTATCAGAAGCATGAAGCGATTTTGTTATACGACTTGTCAATTGCCAAGCCGATGAACTTGCTAGAAAGGGAACGCCCTCGTCCCAATTTGTTTGAGAATGGATCTGTAATCCGTTTCCTCTTGTGCTCTATCTTTGGAGCACCTGCGAGTTAGACAAGCGCTGAACAAGAATGAAACGTAAGACGTACTCTGAACTCCTTGCTCCTGGCAAAGTTCATTTCGCCGGAAGTTAGATGTTCTGTTTGGCCACTGTACAATTGGATTTCAACCGGTGACAAATGCAGTCAGTTGGAATCATCTCGTCACACTTTTTTCAACTGTCCACTTGGGTAGGTTAGGTCAGGACTGGTTAGGTGAGGTCAGAGCTGATCTAAAATCCATGAATCTCACTTGGACAGCTAGTCGTCCTTTGTGTTTTGCCAGACTGAGATTGACACAGCTCGGTAGACACACTTTCGGCGTTCCCAATACCAACCCCTTCAGTATTGATATTACTATTGTGTCAAGCTTATAAGGCTTCGTCGGTAACTGAAAATCTGGTTATTAATTTCTTAGAGTTTTGGCGATCACAATGGAATCGCATTCACAGCTGTCCATCCGGTATCCTGCGTTAACTTTGTTGCGAAAATCGGTTCCACAATTTAACATAACCTAACAGAACATCTTTGCTTTTTACATTTCCTCTTTTAACTTACATAATACTTATACGTTTGCCAATCACTTTGGTTCCTGTTAACCATAGAGAAATACAGCTTTTAGTAGGGACATACAACTCAAACTGTTTACCCCGATAACACTTATATATCATCGATTACATTTCAACATGGCGATCTCCTAGATCTGTCAGTTCTGTGCACACATATTCCCACTGGAACTGAGATAAGTGTGATATAATTGAATTACGGTTATTATTTAATATTTACCACCGGGGCGTGCAACTAGACCGCAAACAATCACAATAATATCGCTCATACGACCCGACTGCACAACCCCAACACACCACACAACAACAACACAGCAGTTACTTGCATGCGCCAGCGATTTAATTACAGGTGAACGCAATTAGTCTAACTTGGCTTTGCCACAGTAAAAGTAAAAGTAATTTTCAAATGGCCCAAATTGCAAATATTATATTAATATATCTTTTTCCATGCGGCGCTACTTAATTCCCACCTCCTTCAACTATGCGAAAGAGCTAACGTTTCTTTCGAATCACTGAGCTGTGAACGCTCGATCGCTGCCGAGTATCTTTGTGCCTTATGCTTGTGTACAGTTATAATTAACAGACACAAGTGGCGTTCCACATAAACTTATGAAAAACTGTGTAATAAAAAAAAACTATAAAAAATTCAAGAAAAAATTAAAAACTTATTAAAAATCTGCAAAAAAAAAAAAATTATTAAAAATTCGAAAAAAAAAGAAACAAAAAATATTTAAAATCACAAAAATATATGCACAAATAATATACATATACACATATACACACCATAGGTATTGTAAAGTCAAAAAATCAAAGAACTAGTGTGTGCCTGGGTCGTTAACTTTGTTGTTACTTGGCTAGTCGTAAATATGACTGACTCACGTAATAAATATCAACCTCAATCCATAATAAAATCCGCATTTAATACAAACAAATAACGGTATTAAGTTATTCATCCATCTACCGAAACGGTACTATTTACATATGGATGCACATATGCACAGTTATGGGCAAAACAATAGGAACGCCAATTGAGATTTTGTAAAGGCCAAAACAAAAAACAAGACAAAACAGACCGAAGACAGAATACCCAAAGACGGAGTAATAATAGATCGTCTTCTGTATATAAAAATAATAAACGGTGATTGAAGTTATTGATACTTTTTTCAATATCCTTTTTGGTCCGTAGAATCATGGCATCGTATTTCTTCAAAAATGATGCTGGTAAGAACTTAACCGTCAATGGTGACCGTTATCGCCGTAATTTGGTTTCAACAAGACGGCGCCACTTCCCACACAACGAATTATTCAGTTAATAACACTCAGTTTGACTTTTTCCTGTGTGAATATGTAAAGTCTTGGAGCACAACACAAAGCGGGTCATGCGCCGGTAACCAGTCCAAAATATTATCGAAAATTGGATAGATCATCTGAGACGTTGAAGCGGAACGGGAAAGAATCTCTTGGTGCCATGTTTGTACAATCAAAAGTATGTATAAGAACCTCTCAACCTGTCGATGTATATGTGACCTAAGGTTAGCGTGACGGAACACAAGTCCTGGTCGCTTTTAGCGATTGCTTCAATCAGACTGTCCAATTGTTGATAGTAAGAGTCCGAATTTAGACATTAGCCATATGGGAGCATCTCATAGTCTACGATTCACTGTCAATCACATCCCACCAAACGCATAAACAGTCAATCCCGACTTGGTCATCGCTTGCGCCGTCTCACCGCAACTAGCCGTAACAGAGTTCGGCCGATTTCATTGTGATTATTTTCACTAAACCATATATTTTGACACAAAGTTGTTTGTCCATATTTTATTTCAAAGCATTGGCTCGAGAGATCAGAATAAAAGACTTCCACATCATATTGCATCCCGATCATCCCACAATTTATTTTGATTTCGTCCGGTATTTTTTTTATTTTTGGACATTTTGAGCAGCTGATCGAACTGTGTGAAACTTTACGAACTTTAGCAGACTTCTATGCCTAGGCATAGGCAGCAGTGGCACCTTTAGTGATGTTCTGCCATATACCGTTTCTCAACTTATCTGCCTTTAACAGTAAGACCAGTTTACTTCAGTCAATTACCACATCAGCCGGTTCTACGGTACCGGAATTGACCTGGATTTCAACCGGCCAAGGGTTGATAAGTATTTCGGATCTAACCCTTTAAAAAAAATCACTTCAGTTAAATTTTTGCTTTCCTGATTTATTGGTGACTAGGCTTGTGTTAAAAGTATATCAAAGAATTTAATTATATAATACATACACCAATAATATGTCCTCAACTGTACATACATACACAAGTCGACTAATCGGAAACGACAGCGAACATTTTCATTTTCATCTACTTGCTGCGAGTATAAACACACCAGTGACTAACACGAATAGCGGTAATAACTACAACTACAACAGCAACAGGCAGGTCGCTATGCCATAACCGGCGTTAGTTATAATCGTATGCAGTAACAGATGCAAAAACACAAACAACACACAGCGCCAGCATGAATACGTAATCGAAAACATGTCTCTGCGTTCCACTTCCACTTGGCTACTGAACTACTTCGGTAGCGGCTTCGTACACGCCTCGTCACTGTGTGCATCTTCAAATCTGTCGCCAAAGACGAGTGAAAAACAACAACAATAACACAAGCTTAAAAGGTAAACATGGCCCGAACAGCACCTACGACGCTGGTTGTGAGCAGTGAGCGCAAAAACCGGAACTGTGCGCCGCTCCCAGCTAGAGAGTTTGCGTCTGCGGCTGGGTGCTGAACAGTTAACAACTCGGCGTTCAATTTGTGCATCCGTTTGCTCTTTCATCTTCAGAGTTTATTGAGTTAACCAATTACCGAATGTCGGTCTGTTAACTCGTACACGATAAATTCATTGTATTGTTGTTGTCTTTTTAAATATTTTCTTTACAGTCTTCGCATTTATCCGTTTAACTCGTTCCGAGCAACAATCTCATTGTAATTCGCTGCCCATTTCTTTTTACTACTTTCGCTCATTCGTAGTTTTTCCCATTTCTTTGGCATCTTGATGGTTTTGTATTGTTCACTCGCGTTCGCTGTTCATCGTAAATGGTCGTTTTTCTTTTTTCCTCCACTATTTAAGTTTTCAAAGTCTTCGACTTGACCTTGGACTCCATGAACATGAATTGAGTCCGCTATGTGACGTCGGTGGTGGTGAAAGAGAGAGGCGGAGAAATGGCGGCCTCAAAAACCGATAATGCATTGCTGCCATCGAGTCGTGCCTGTAATAAGGAAACGAAGTATGAGTCAAAAGAAAGTCGACAATAACGCTTTTACTTTCATCGCAAGACTTTGACTGACTGACTTTGACTTTGGTTGCCAAGCGAGTATGATTATGTTATATATATGTGTATGTGAATAGATTTTAGTTTGGATTTAGTCGACAGGTGGGTCTATGAAGTTGTCTTTATAAAGTTAAAGGTGACTTAATTTATATAAGAGCCTGTGTAGTATTAAAATTAAGTAATCGCTTAAAGTGGTTGTAAAGTAGGCTACATCATATTTACAGACTCAGCGATTGTCGAAAATTATCTGAAATAACACAGCAGAGAGATCACCCTAATATTTTAGCGACTTCACATCTATATCTCATACTTCGTTTAGTCCCTTGAATTGTGAAACTTCTAGATATTTAATACGAGTTCTAGATAATACTGGCTAAGTGCATAGAAGGTGTACCAACGTCTCTCTCATGCCTATTTCTCTGCACTTTCTACATGTTACTTCGCTAGTTATGGCTGTCAAGCGGCCACCAACCGTCCGGCAGTCCTTTAGTGAGCATGTGAGTAAAAATCAAACGGATTTCGGGCTCTAGCACATAATTTTGGCTGAATGCATGTACTTAAAGTATTCCATCTCGTTGACGGATGGGACCTTTGGCAATCTCTTCAGATACATATGTATTTAGTTTCCCGGCATGCTTTTCTGACCTGGAGCTCAGGATATAAGCAGCCGCTACATCTACTACCTGCCCGCTTCTAAGACATTCTCCGATGCAATTTACTATGAGATTGTTGCTTTAATTGCCGCCCGGCTACCGACGTACACTTTTATTGACTCTCTTTATATTTTTTACTGCATTGTTAGCTATTTCAACCGCTTTCTTAATCACAAAGACTTCCGCCTGGGATACTGTAGTATGTCATTCTTAGATTGGATTAGATTAAAATTGAGGCGACCTGCGACCTGGAAGTCTTAATAAAGCTACTGGCTGAATAGGTATGATGTCTTCGGATTCATTGCCTCGATAGAATTAGGTTATTCTTGCGATTGCGAGTAAGGGCATATTTCTGTATTCTGGTCTATCTATATACCCATAGAAAACTATACCAGCTGCCTTCAATTGGCTCTGTACAGAACACTAAGTTGCTTGAACCTTTCCTTTCAAAGTTCAGGAATTTGTTGCCAGTTGCGATTTCCAAAAATCTTTTCCTTCTTTCGGGATAGCTCCCGTAATATGTGGGGTCGCACAGCGAAGTAAATGTGTAGCTCTATTGGCTTGGTTGTGGCAGCTGAATTTCGGCAAGTTCATTTCCTTAAATGCTTGAAGTCCAGTAATCCAAGATGATATGTTCTTATTGATGGCAATATTGTTAAGCTATTTGTTGTCTGGTATTCCAGTAGGACTGCTGATTTCAACGGACCACTACCATACTATTCGTGAGAATGATGACAGCTTGGCATTAGTACTGACAGTTTCGTATGTCTTCCCACTGTCCCAGCACCAATTCCAACTGCCTTTTGTGTGCCTACGCATTCTTCGAGTTCAAAATTCTCTAAGCCGTTTTTACTGTTCAGTGCTATTTTGGACCGTTCTTCAAAGAATAGATTCTTTACAAGATCGTCTCTAGGCAAGGCTGGTATCCGCAGATCCTCTCCAATAATCATCCGTTTTTACAGTGTTTTTTTTTGGTCCACAGGTTGACCTCTTTGCCGCTATTTTCACCATATGATATTATATGAAATAGAGCTTTGAATCACAGAAGTTGGGCAATCATGTTTGTAAATACGTCAGCTGTTTCTCAACTATTGAATGTTTTCCCAGCTAAGCGTTTTCAAACCATCAGCGCTTTGGTTTTTCTCATCCAAGCTTAGAGTCTAGTATCCGCCCTACATATTTTATATCCTAAATACAAGGAATAAGTCGTATGCTGGCATCGGAACAACTTTACCTTGATCGTATCCAATCTTCCATATCCTTTTCGTTGATACTTTCACAAACGAACTTGCATGTTGTGAAATTTGGAGAGGTTGGATTTAAGCCAAGTCAAAGAAGCACATGAATGGGAGTTCCGAGTAAAGAGCGTATCATTCCCTTTTCACTAAATATTGATTATTTTGTACGATTTGAACTTACAAGCACAATTAAGCTTCGAAATTTTCGTAGCATGAGTCTCATATTCACTTATTGGCTTATCCGTTTGGGCGTCGGAAGTGCAAATTGTACTCGTGCCTAAACAAACAAAATCGCAAATTTGACGATCATCAGTGGAGTGGCAGGTGATGTACACATGAACACGTGATTACATACGTTGGCTTCGTGTGACCGGTTTGGTTGCGAATTAGCAGCTGTGATGATGTGTATTGTGCCAATCTGCAGAACTGGGTGCAACCACAGATCGAATTATAATCGATTAGTTACAGAATAATATAAACGTTTAAACAAACTTGTAGTTAAAGTATTTAACTCTTGAGCCAATCCCAATTGATTCCAAAACAAAAGTCGTACAACTCTTTGGTTACTTTGTAATGATTTCAAATTTAAAGATACTAACTTTTTGACTGGCATATGAGTGTAAACTAAATTTATGGTTTCACGCTATAGACAGTTGAGAGTAGAATTAGTTGCAGATTACTTGATTAGTATTTGCAACAAGCAACAAACTAATCTAAGAATATTGTCCATGATTGTCAATATCCTTTGCCATTTCCACCAAACCCATAGCAAAACCTTCTTAAAATGCTTCTGTTGAAAGATATTTCTTTTCAAAAGAACTTTATTCATTCTTGTCTAGCTCCCTGACCTGCGCTCAAGACTAGTGAAGGAATGTCTGAGCTCTTTATCAGTGGTATCAAGTAACATTATAATCCGACTTGTTTTGGGTCCCTGGTCACAGCGGCATCCCCGGAAACCTCAACTCCGATGAGTATGTAAATGAGTCGGTATGCCGTGATGCTCTTGCTCTCTAGCATTGGATTTATAGATCCCCGCGTGCTTGGAAAGTACTGGTCAACAACCAGAACCTGTGCGGCTGCGAGATTCTTTTTGAACACAGCAGAATGAAAGAAGTTCTCTAGAGTTGCTCTTACTAAGGTTAATATCGGTGCAATCCAAGGTGTTCTGACTTGAAAACATTCAAAAGACTTATATATGTAATGAGAAAATTTATCGGTTAGGTTAGATGGCCGAACAAAGATCGCTCGTGGACTGCTAAATGTGTGTTTTTGTGTAGCATTGAAAAGAAGAACTCCTGTGTTCGAACTTTGCAAAACGCTTAGTAGCCAATATAAATTTGCACAGGCACTTAATTTCCTCGCCAGTTTGGTGAGATGTTTCAAGGTATTCGCTTAAGTGTCTAAGTCTTATCAACGAGAGTTGTTCCCTCCTCATCTTCTTTCAGAGGCATCTGGCCAGATCCAAAACCTTACATTGTGGACGCCAATAGGACAATGGCCCCACAACTAGGGAAAAGCTCGCCTTATTGAGAGCAAAAATATAAAAAGATTTCCTGCGACCATCTTGGGCCAAAAGGTTTTTGCGAAGCTTATGCGAAGCCCAGCTTTCCAATAGTAGAACACTAGAAGATATTGGAGCACCGCCTCTGTATACTTTTACCGAAAGCGGTTCTAGGGTACCTTTGCTTGCTAGCTTATCAGCTTTATAATTTCCTGTGATTCCGTTATGGCCTGGAACCCATACCGGTCTTATCACAAAGACACTTGATGCCAACTCGATGACAACTCGGAATCCACTGTTAATGAGTTCAAGACTAGTATCGCCGCTCTGCTACCTGAGTTCACTTCTCCGAAGGAGGCTGCACTGCGGAGCAGTAGATCTGCTGTTACCTTAATGCCTGCAACCTCAGCTTGGAAGACACTGCAATAGTCCGGAAATCTGAGTTGAAGCTGCAGTTGATAGAAAGCTAACAGTAAATCCCTCCAAGAAACCTTACCCTTCAAACTTTGACCCATCCGTAAAGAAGCTCACTACCCCTCTCCTCAAAAAGCTTCTTCCCACCCACAACTCTCTCGTCGGAGGCAACAGAGTTCGGTTTTGTGACGCCATGATTCAAGTGATCCGGTATGAAGTCAAAGGTTAGTAACTGATAAAGCCGTATAGAGGTGAGCGAATCATCCAAGAAATTTTTCCTTTTGCTAGACTGAGGTGGTAATATCTAGTGAAGTGGCTGGGATTAATATTAGTAATCAAAAAAAATTTGTTGTATGCTCACACAATTTCGTCGATCACATAAAAAGGTGTGGTGATCAATATTTATAGCAGGTTTCAGTATCACTGTGGACCAGCTTTCATAGCTTTTACTTAGTTCAATCTAATTCGTGACAAAATCTAAAAAAAAACAAAAACATTTCCCAAGGTCGGTAATTTTTGTTTCATATTTTATTTAGTGTAGGGTATACGCTCCCATACCCAATCTTATCTCCAATGGTCGTTAACAGTCGAAAAAGTAAGACTTATCAGCAGGTAAAATAACGAAAACAAAAACAGCAAGAGCAAAAATGTAAAAGCAAACAAACAAAATTGGTTGTATTTTTACAAAATTTACAACTTCGCATGCACTACAACAAATAGCAACAAATAATGTCAAGACACAGATAAAAAAAAAAAAACGAGAAAAGCTAATATAAATATGGGTACGATATATACTTAGGTATGTATGCATGTCATTGTGAGTTGTGAGTGGGCAAACAGAAAACTTCCAAGCAGTGTGAAATTTAATATACAATTAGGTATTTAACCCGTTACCAAGTAACCGAAATGTGGAAGAAAGCCGAGGTTCGTCGTGGTGTTTGCTGACCTAATTAGAGGCTGCTCAGCTTCACTGCGGGCATTGTCGAACGCATTGGCCGAAAAATGCTGGAAAAAGCGAAAGTGCGTTATCACGAAGACACACAATTCACATGCATACACACATATATACACATATATAAGTATAAACATATAAACGTCCATATATAAAGTAAACAAACAAAACAATCAAAAGCAACCACTTAATTTTTCTACATTCTGACAAAGTGCTCTAGTTTTTTTTGTTGCTATTGTAAAGTAACAAAAATCCGCGTGAAAAAAATTGAGTTGTGATAATTGAAGTGAAAATGCAATTATAAAATAAAAAGTTTATTTTCGTGCTCGTCGCTTGCTGGCCACCGAAGAAATGAAGTGAGGCAGGGTAGTGTTGAATTGGTTGCATTGTTGTGGTAGTTGTTTTTGGATGGTAAGTTTTGGTGTGTGAAATTGTTTTCGATAATCGATTTTTGAAGGGCTAACAGCTATACATACATTTTGGTTTGGCCTTAAATTGTCTTCCAGTCAAGACTCACTTAACAATATATTCGAAGATTGTTGTGTTTCCGTGGACAATAACCCATTCCGAATTTGGCGTAGATATATTTTCAAATGAAATATGATGTAGTGTTCTGATATCGACGGTTCCAACAAATGAGCATATTCCTGGAGAGAAAAATAATGTAGTTGGGGATCCCACTACCAGAACGAAACTGGTAGAGAACTTAGAAAATCGTAGTGTTTCTTGCCTGGAAGCCCGTGTGGCATAGATTTTGCTAAGATAGTTATAGATATGTGGACGACATTGTCATCTTTATAACGGATAGGTGTCTACAGACCATTAGCAGTATTATGACCACCATTCTCTATACAGTTCAGAACTGGGCATCTCAAGGAGCCCTGGGGTTGAACCCGGAGAAAACTGTGAAAACTGAAACTTGTGTTCACAAAGTTCCTCTATAGAGGCTCCCTTCTATAAATGACACACAACTCCCTCTCAAGGATCGCACCAAGTATATTGAGGTAGTCTTGGACAACAAACTGCTGTGTAAGAAAGAGTTATAAAAGCCAGCAATGTTTTATATGCGTGTAGGCTGATGCTCAGCACAACCTGTGGGCACTCTCCCTCTCTCATGCACTGTTGCTACACAATTATTGTTATACCAATTCTGCTCTACGGTGCAGTAGTAAAGTTGACAGGTGTATGGAAATCCACCTACCGGAAGCAAATGGAAAGGGTTCAAAGGCCAAAAGGCTCCAAATACGGCTATTGAACTGGTACTAAAAATGTTACCTATAGACCTGTTCGCTGAAAACTGCGCAGCAAAATCGGCGGGACGACTACTGATTCGACCATCGCACCGCTGGATAATGGCGGTTGAGCAAACAACGGCTATAATAAATGGAAAAGAAGCTTCAAAGTAAGCACAGTAAAATGACGTGAAGGTATGTTAGCTAAGCGCAACAAACATCAATACGAACGGCTCGAAAATGGATAATGAAGTTGTTGCGGGCATATATTGTCCAGACTGCAGGCAAATCCCGAGCAAACATCTTCGTAGACAGCCAAGCAGCAATCAAGGCAGTAACCTCGCATATAGTAGACCAGAAGTTCTTGGGAAGCAGGGCAGCAGTGCAAAGTGATGCCAGAAGTAAGCAATTTCATCAACAACTTGGGCTGAGCAACAATTTGAGAATGATCCGCATTTTCATCAAAACATCTTCTACTGGATTCCAGGCCATACGAACATCGAGGACAATGAAATAGTGGGCAAAACTCGTGTGCGGCTAATATCTGATAACGTGGTAAACATTGGGAAAATCATACATTATCTATACGATGAACTTGACAGAAGCATGGTGGTGAAAATCAAAACCCGATGAAACGAGCAACCTAGGTTCAAAACTGCAAAAGTCAGTCTCGCGGGTTGTGCGCTGGGTTTGGGATGCCACGTAAAAAGCAACCCCAAGGAAAAGAAGAAACAGCCTAGGATAAGCAACAATATTAGTCCAGATAATTCGGGAGTGGCTTGTTAATAACCAAGGATGCGTTTTTACCCTTCTATCGAATGCACCTATATTGATGCTAAATATAATCGAAAATGTTTTATCTGTAAATATGATACAGACCAATTTCTATATATTATATGAATCATAATTCTGACCGTAAATATTATTCTAGACAATACGCTTAGCCATAAAGAAGTTAATGTTGCCTTATTAAAAAAATCATTAATAGCTGTTATATCTTATATTAAAGTTTTAGAAAACTTCGAATATTTCTTTTCCATAGTTTATTAGCCAATTACGGTTCGGTAATAATTCAATCTTAAATAATTTCAGCTAATTGCAGTCAAAGCCTGGAAATGACTATTTGCGGAGCAATTTTATATATCTAGTACCATATATATTATGTGTGAATAACACAGTTATGTTAACTATAGAAAAGATGTATATAGATACATACATACATGTATATTATTAGGTTGTCAAAAAAGTCTTGCGGTATTTACTCATTTAGCTGTAATTTCCGCAGCCGTTGCGTGCTGCTGGCAGTAACTCTTTTCTCAGTAATTTTCACTGTCTGATTTGACAGCTTGGTACACCGACTCATGCTGCTCGCCGCAACTCAATCGTTGGCCACAACGCGTCTCTGGCTCAACGCATGAGGTGGGCATGTTGATGTGAATCCGCCATTGTCCGTCCGGTGAAAGGGCGGACCGAGCATATGTAACCGCTACAAAACACTCATTTACTTGTACATTTCGACGTGTGTGTTGTCGGAGATGTTAAATTTATTTTTAATATTCTGTGCTTTAAAGTTGGAGCGGCTTATAGTCATTTAGAATATGAATGCTCGTCTGCTAGTTCAAATCAAACAGTTTGCAGAAGCAAACACAAGAAAAAATATTAACTTTGGTCGCATCGCAGCTATAATACCCTACACAGGTACAAAAGATTACTTAGAAGATCTTAATTCCGATTGTTCAGTTTGTATGGCAACTGCATCCTATAGTGAACTGTTATCGACGGTCCAAAAACCTGAGCATGTTCTTGCGGTATCCCAAATACTGCAGAATAGTTTGCGTGTATACAAGAGAGAGAGAGAGAGTCTAACGGATGGACGTTGCTAAATTAACTCAGCTCGTCCCGAGGATCATTTACGAGATTATGTGTATATAACGAGTTTTTCAATAAGGACGCTATGGACAGCAAAAGACGCTATACTATTTTCCGCTCTTTTTGCATTTCTTTTCATTAAGGTTTGCTATTTCTTCATGGAAAGATATACGATCCAACAACGAGTCGAAATTGTCAAAATGCACTACCGAGCTCAGTGGCCTCAAATTTAAGAGCGTTCTGTCAGATCTACAATTGAGCGTCTAGTAAAAAAATTTGAATCCAAAGGCACAGTACAAAATGTTCCCGTGCTAGTGAGACAAAGAATTGAACGTAGTGTCTAAAATATTGCTGCCGCAAGCACATCAATTGAGGAAGATCCACATCAGTCTATCACACGTCGTTCGCAAGCATTGGGCATCTCTGCGACGTCGTTGTCACGAATTTTGCGAAAAGATCACAGTATCAAATTGACGCAAGAACTGAATATATACGTGAATTGGGCTGAGCAACAACTTGAAAATTATCCGCATTTTCATCAAAAAATCATCTGCAGCGATGAGGCTTTTTTGGTCAGGCAGAAATCCACAAGTATTCCATGAGTCCCCATTGCATTCCGAAAAAGGTTACGATTTGGAATGGTTTTTTGCCCGGCGGCGTCACAATCGATATATTAAAAACCAAATTTGGGGAACGTGTTATCTTACGAAATGGCTCAGTCAATTGGCCGCCTCGGTAGAGTGGTTTGACACCGTTAGCTTATTTCCTATGGGGAATTGCAGCAGTATCGGCCGATTTACCGATTTATGCTTGAAAACAGAGAAAAATTCGGTTCAGCGTCTGGATTTCTGCAAGCGTTCCCAAATAAAAAAAAAATTGATATCCCATTGTTTTTTTTTTTTTTGTTTTTTTTTTTTTTTGTTCAAACTTCGTTGCAAACTTAGTATACCCTGTTCAGGTTATAAATATACTTGAGATATAAATACTTGAAAAAATAAATCCCTAACCTAGTTATTTAAATCCCTTGACATATAATTATTTCAGACGAGTGTATTTTATTTGGATTTCAATTATATTCACTTAAATAATTTTAATTGAAACTTGCGCACAATTTGACCGCTGCCACCCAAGTATGACACCGCGCATCGGTTGCCTTTCCCCTTAGTGGTTAGTGGGTAGTGAGCAGATTGCCTTGCCAGGGCAATGTACGGTACTTTGCACCAGACGAAGGAATGACAAACGAATTGTAAACAAGCATCAACGCGAACTGCCAAAATGCTATTCGAGTAATGCTAGACGAATGTGCCATCCCGAAATTTTACAACCGAAATAGACAACAATGTGTTGCTATAAATAATCACCTTCAAATAAAATTGTCGGATTGGGATTCGGTCCATATTTCATTGCTAAAAACAAAAAATATACAAGCAAGATAAACTAAGAATTTAGCATAGAAAACCTTATATCTTGGCATATACATTAATAATAGCATCTTTTTTTTTTTTGTTTTGTGGCAGCATTCTTGATATTTGATTTAATAATGTGTCGTAAAAAGGGTGATATTATCGGGTGAAACCGAACAGCTATCGAATTCTCTAATAAGTAGTTGTTTAATTCTCCGTATAACATTTACTATAAGGCAGTTCAAGCTTGTTTTAATTGCCTTTTTAAGGCATTTTTAAACTTATCTGTAAAGTCCAAAGTTCCCCCGTCTCTGCTTGAAGTAATTGTAGGAATGCTGCCTCCTGACTGGATAAAAATCCGGTTCTGTTCTGGTAACGTAGACCAGATAGTCGTAGGAACAGCATACTGCCATGTTTGGAGCTTCTTTATCCGCGATTGTGTAGTCCACCAAATTTAGGCTGGGTAATTTAGGTCCAAAAGTGGTATTTTTTATACAGAAGTAGCTGCTACTACGAAGAGCAACTAAATGAGAGAGGGAACAATAGAGCGGCAGTACTAGCGCGGAGCTCGCTAAGGACTGGACAGATACTGGAAATATCATCAAGTTACTTCATCAGCAGAATCGTTTCTGTGTCGGGTCATAACAGAATTGCTGGTAACTGTAAAGCCGTTGAGCTAGCCAGAAGAAGCACATTTACCTCGCTCACACTGGAATAGGAATCAGTTGGATCTCAATTGACATCTTACGTTTTAAGACTAAACCATTGGACCTTGCGTTCGCCTAGCAGATGATGGTCGACACCCCGACGAGATCTAATGGACTACTTACCCTTAGCAAAGTAGAAATTGTTGCAATCGCAGGAGCTCGTACTAGACAATATCCAATAGGCTTTCCTAATGTAAGGATACAAATTTTATCCGATGCAAGTTATCGAAGAAACATCTCGACAGTCTTACCATCGGTAAATCAGAAAACATAGTCGAAACTGACATTAGCCATCTCAAAAAATATTTCTGATACGCTCAAAGAGTTTTACCGATTAGTAAAGGAATTATAATATATTATATATGATTCCAAATGAGATCCATTCTAGGATACAACTCTTAATCGTACCTATGCACTAATACATCATTATACATCCAGATTTTATGAAACCAAATGCTTCTTTCCGCTGATCTAAACTGTACAGATCTTTAGACTGGTAAATTGCTTTCGTACGCCGATGATATTGATATCATTGGTCTCAACAACCGCGCCGTTAGTTCTGCTTTCTCCAGAATGAATAAGGAAGCGAAGAGAATGGTTGTAGTATTGAGCGACGTCAATGGTGACAGTCATAACTACGAATTCTTTCGTTTATCTTGCAACCAGTATTAATAGTAACGCGTCGAAATCCAATGCAGAATAAATCTTACCAACAGTAAAGCTCTCTCGCGAATGACAAAAATCACTCATCTCGTCCTGCTGTATGGTTTAGAGACCTGGACGATGACAACATCTGATGAGTCGACGTTACAACTTTTCGAGAGAATGGTTCTGCGAAAGATTTATGATCCTTTGAGCATTGGCCAATTCGAATATCGCAGTCAGTGACATTGACATAGTTCAGCGAACTAAAAAACTGTGGCTGCGCTGGCTAGGTCATGTCTTCCGAATGAACTAAAACACTCCAGCTCTTCAAGTATCCGATGTAGTACCCGCCGGTGGAAGCAGAGGAAGATGTAGGCCTCCACTCTGTTGGTAAGACCAGATGGAGAAGGATCTGGCTTCGCTTGGAAGCTCTAACTGGCGTCACATTGCGAAAAAAAGAAACGAATGGCGCACTCTTGTTAACTCGAAAATGACCGCATAAGCGATGTCTACGCCAGTAAAGAAAAAGAAGAACCTGTGCAGATCGGTAAGCCGTAATATTCAAAAGTTTAACTACCGTGCTTTCCTAAAAATATAGCTTGTATGTTTTCTTATATGACCGGTTTGTCGTATCGGGAGCTTAGATTTACTAGATTTACAAAACGTGACCGCAATCAAATTGAATTCATGGAATCGCACATGAAACGAACAGAAACAGAATACGTAGAAAAACTTCCTAGATGTTGTCGCAGTCGAAGTCCTAGTAAAATTTTGAATGCTGTCGGAATTTGTAGGTATGGCTACTTGTTGTTGCTGGATGACGGTTCCATCTCAGAGCGGATGGCTTCCATGGAAACAAAGAGTCCACTAAGTTTCTTGTTTGGAAACCAGAGTGTCTCAGCATCATCAACTCCGTCCTACTTGTTTGAAGCAACAAGATTGGTTAAGAATATTCGGGACCAGACTTTCGTAAGAGCAATAGAGAGAATATGTCCAGAAAGGTATTACTAAATTGAGCCGTGAGAAGCAGCGCCTATTCCAATATAAAAATACGGAGATTTACCTTTTTTGACCGTGTGATCCATAAATATAGCAAATCAAAAGTTAGACTCAAAAAATCACGCCTTTTGTAAGCAAATACGGATATTTTACCTTTTAGTGGTTACTGTGGTCTGTGTTAACTAGTAAGACAATGGCAATACAAACAACATTTTGTGGCATGCAACAAATTGGTTGCCTTCGTTGCTTATGCTTTTAAATTTCTCTACAAAAGTGACAAATTGCTTAGCTTGGTCTGAGGCAAATTGAAAACGAAATCCATGTCTTTAATGCATTGAACCTTTTGACCCATGTTGCTACCTGACAGACATCAGACCCATTGTCACTAATGTCATGTTTTGTAAGTCTTTTGTTGCCAAAGAGCTTCTTGTACAAGCCATCAAATTGGTTTGATAAAAATTACTGAAAAGTCAGTAAGCCACTTAAGAAGCATTGAAAGTCAATAAAACCGAATTGGAGAAGTATTGTCAAAAATCAACAGAAAGACTACTTAAAGAAAGTGTGAAGGTAGCAAGAATTACGCGTCACGTACGCACCAGTCGTTGTGGTCACTATTTTTTGTTTGTGTAACTGAAAAACCATAATCAGCTTTCATTCTATGCCAGAGTTAGATAAAGCAGCTGCGTTGAGGGAGTAACAGCGCAGCGGCGGCCTTTAATCAGCGTCGCAAAAGCCCTGCCCACACGCACCAGCAACGCGCATGCGCAGCCAGCCAGTAATATATGTAAGTACACATGTGTGAGCATACGCGTGTGCATGTCGGGTCCACAAAGTTCGGGCAGTGATTGATGAAAAGCTACGGCAAACGAACTTTAATTTTAACCTTAAGCACGACTGCTTTTTTCCTTTTAAAGCCGATTGCTGCTTTATCTTCGATAGGCTCGATCTCTGCAGTTATGTGTGCACGTTCCAATGATTTTTATTTTTTATTTATTTATTTATTTTTTTTTGAATTTTCTTATAAAAGTGAAATTGCAGTGAATTGCAGCTTTACTGACGCTGCATTTATTCAGCTTTTAATTTGATTTTAGTGGTGGGTGTTGCTTCGTTGGCGCAGCAAATGAAAGGCGATGTCTAATGGTGCAGGAAAAAAGCTGTTAAAGACGGGATTGTTTTTTAATCTCTGTCGAAAGTTTTGTTTAGATGTGTGCCACAGCGAAGCAAATACTTTTTAAACGCCACTTTAAGTTGTGTCAGAGAGCACCTGCAACAACTGTGTGCAACAATACATGAAATACTTGAATTCGATTATTAATATCTTGAGTTGTAATAAGCACTATGAAAAAGTAATATTAAAATCACCAAGTTGTTTGTAACATCTAGAGGGAGACAACAGGTAACTTAGCTGGCAAAATAAAATGTCCACGGCTGACTATAGTGAAACACATTTTTGGGCAAAATTCGTCGCTTTTATATTATATAACATAATTCCCTTTATGGGTAACACACTGATTATAGCGAATCCCAACTTTTCGATACCATTTTAGTAGTACGATTGCTTTAAAGTAGGTCAAGGTTTCGGTGATGACTTCTTGGTTTGACGAAATTTTCTTCCTAGAGAGCATTCTTTCGAGGTATGGGAACTGAAAATATTCGCTGAGTGTCAGATCTGGAGTATACGGTAGATGCGGGAGAAATTCGAATCCAAATTTCTGTATCTTGGTCAAACAGCACCTTCTTTTTCTGCAAATGCGGTCGTTTTTCGGCAATTTCGTCTTTTAAACGCTCCAATGAAGCTATCTAATAGTCGCTATTGATGGTCCTCCCTCTTTAAAGTTAGTCAAGGAAATTTATTCCACGCGCATCCTGTAATACAGAATACGGACGCTATAACCTAGCCAGCCGTCTGTTGCGTCGATTGGACTTCGGAGTGAAATGATAGATCCGTGTTTCATCTATTGTCACATATTGTCGCAAAAGCTCGGGTTTACTTCGCTTGAACATCTCCAAACACCGCTTCGAATCATCAACTCGTCGTTGTTTTTGGTCAAAAGTGAGCACGCGTGGCAACCACTTTGCACAGAGCTTTCTCATACACAATATTCGTGCATGATATGATGTTCACGTTCAATTGATATCCATGTAGCGCCTACTATCTCGTACAACTCCACTTTAGGGTCATTCAAATTATTTTGCTGATTTTTGCGACACCTCATTGATCGTTTTCGATGCTTCTTTCAGCATGTCTAAACTTAGCATCAGAATTCTGAATGGTTGATTTTCCTAGGGCAATGTCAGCAAACTTGTGATCAAACCACGTTTAAGTGTAATTCTTCCCTTCAAACAGCAATAATTCAACTATGAACACGCGACAAAAGTTGCTTCACTCAAAATGATAATTATAATGATCTGACAGCTGTAAAATTTATATACGGACCTTTTCAATATTAGTTGCAATATCTGTGGCAGACCGGGACTTTTCAATTGTTATAAAATAGTATGAATAGAAGCCATTATGTCAAGCTGACGTGGAGAGCTGAGTCGATTTGACATATTCGCCTATCTGAGCGTCTGTTCAACTATCTAAACTGCATAGACTTGTCTATGTCTGCGCATCGGATGGAATTCGTACATGCCCGACAACAGCACTACGTGTAGAGGTCACGCTTGAACTCACATAACATGCTTCAAATGACAGCAAAAGGGTATGGTATGGTAATCGCGTCGCAGGAAAGCAAACAAAGCACAGCATAACCAAAAAAGGTAAACTTCATAAGAAAGTTTTAAGGTACCCTTGCTGGTAAGGCTGAATGGGCTAACTTCATGCTTGATCTTCTGATAAAGGACAGTACTATTAAGTGGTAGACTGACGGCTGGAAAATGTCGAATGATCTTCTGACGAAGGACGTCACTAAGTGGTAAACTGGTGGCTGGAAAACGTCGAAGACACCACTTGAAGTGTCTTCAGCTTACGAGATTAAATCACTTCGGTGCACCTCCTCTGGCTGTAGTCGGAATGAACTGGCAGGCGGGATTGTCCGCACTGCAGCGGCGATCCGGATGCTTGAACCGGAACCGTGCGTTGCTGTTGTTGCCCACATTATAGAAGAGCTCCGCAACGAGAAGAGAATAGGCAGGACAAAGTATTGGCAAGAACTCACAAGCATGAGCCATGCAAAGTTGCTAGCGGATGGTTAGAAGCTCACTTGGTTCAAAGTGTAATCAACCTACCGAGGGAGAAATTCCTTCTACTTTTAGCATTGTACACTAGGCACTGTAAGCTCAAGAAGTACCTATTTAACATAAATAAAGCCTCTTGCGTAAACTGCCGGTACTGCGGCATGGAGCCAGAAACTCTTGTGTACTTGTTACCGCACTGCTCAGCAATCTGTAGACGGGCAAAGGCCCTTGGATCTATGTATCCGTATAGGGACCACAATGCACTAATAACACACAGCACGAATTTCTCAGTGTGCTGCGCCTATGGGATGCTTTGTGACGGACTACCTTTCCCACAAGCGACCTTAGTTCGCGATGCGTGCCTCAGTTTAATTAAATTCTATTCTATTCTGTCCATTTGTGTATACGCGAACTGGAGATGTAATCATTTCATTAAGTTCAGTTTGACTTTAACAAGAAAAACCGAATCATAACAGTTGAGGAACTCAATGAAATGGAAATTAAACTATAATTTTGTCTAAATATTCCACGCCTTAGCAGATGCCTATATATTCCAGGGTCTTTGCCTTTATATGGGAACCAACTGTAAGAGTTTTCTGGCTTCACAAAGAATTTTCTTTGTGTTTCAAGAATTAGCAGCAGGATACTGAAAACAAAAGTCCTGGCAAACTTTCGTACCTCGATGTTTATGTGTTATCGCCGAATGGTTAACCAGAAAGCGTTGGGTTCTCTCACTACACCTATTGTATAAGTATTATACAAATATATGCACAAATTGTCCTAACATGATATATGCTTCCTTCAGATTATGCTATGTTATGTTAGAGCTCTACTAAAACGCTATAAGATAATTACCCAGTGATAATCAATACATAGAAGTATGTGTAAGTCCCATTAAATTGGTATAACGAGTTGCCATTATAACTGTATATGTCAACCTATGTCATTTATACCAGTTGTTGTTCTATTTGTCACAGCTCAATGTTTGCAGAATATAAGATATAAAAATTTTTATTTTTTTTTAATTTTTTTTATTTTATTTTATTAAAGCTTACATAATAAACAAATTACTAAATAAGCTAAAGTACGCAGCGCTAGCATCAAAGGCTTTCAGCTGAGTATATAGAAATTTAATTCAATACGAATAAGGATATGTAAAACTCACTAAATCTATTTTATGTAAATATAAATTTGCTCGAACCTTTATAGATGATTTATATCAGTTGCTTATACCATTTATCTGTTCAATTTTTAAAGATTCACTTCATCGCTTGATAATCGATATTTATTGACTAAGTCCGCTCAGATTATTTATACCAGTTGTTGAGCTATTCGTCACAGTACAAGGGTTTGAGGAATATAAGGCAAGCGTATTTAATTCAATACGAAGATACCTATGTGAAACTCACAAAATCCATTTTATCTATATATATTTGCTCACCCCTCTATAGTTGATTTATACCAGTTGCTTATACCACTTCTTAAATTCCATTCAATTCAATTCTTAAAGTTTGGGTTTATTTAAATGGCATACCCCCTTGCTAATTTATATTTGTTATTTACTATACCAGTTTTTTTATACCAGTTTTTGTTCAATGCGGCAATTTTGGATATTTGGATAATGAAAAATAAGGAAAATAAATTTAACTCAAGTCAAAGTATATATCACAATTTAGGTTATTTCAACCATTTTTATACCAGTTGATTATAACAGTCGCTTGTTCGATCCTCAAAGTATGACATATTTATGTAACTATATAAATTTATGGTAACATCTACAGATGGTTTCTTACTAATCATTCATTATTTCCACTCATTAGAGATTTCGTCCCAGTCAGTTCGAAAATATCGCTGGCATTGTGACAAAAATAGAGACAAGTAAATAAAGCATGCGAAAAAAAACGAAAGAGAATATGTCTTGCCGTGGCTGAAAATCATTTACCGCTATCACAATTACAATCATTACAAGTGCCTCGGCGAAGTGTTGACAGCGAATAAATTCAAAGTGGCGACCCATTGTGTCAAGAAGATGCAACTGAAGAACTATATATTAGCAACTAAAACAACAACTAGTACGTGCTGTTGTCAGCCAGCGTCACAATTCATCAACAAGATTTAATTTGTGGCTTCGGCATAAATACGCTGCACAACATTTGACAAAGTGGAGACGGTGAAATATCGCCGATTCTATTGTTGTAATATCGCACTGTTGTACTTGCTGTTGCTGTGGTGAAAGGAATGCGTGTGAAATGCAAAAAAAACAAGTAAGGAAGGGCTAAGTCCGGGTGTCACCGAACATTTTATACTCTCGCATGATAAAGTGATAATCGAGATTTCAGACGTGGTTGTGAACCGATTTCAGCTATATTTAGTACATCAGGGTGTTGAGAAAATATTATGTACCGAATTTCATTGAACTCGGTGGAGTACTTCCTGAGATATGGTTTTTGGTCCATATGTGGGCGACGCCAAGCCCATTTTCAATTTTTAAAAAAGCCTGGATGCAGCTCCCTTATGACATTTCTTCCGTAAAATTTAGTGTTTCTGACGTTTTTTGTTAGTCGGTTAACGCACTTTTAGTGATTTTCAACATAACCTTTGTATGGGAGGNTTTTCAATTTTTAAAAAAGCCTACGTGCAGCTTCCTTCTGCCATTTCTTCCGTAAAATTTAGTGTTTCTGACGTTTTTTGTTAGTCGGTTAACGCACTTTTAGTGATTTTCAACATAACCTTTGTATGGGAGGTGCGCGTGGTTGTTATCCGGT
Source organism: Bactrocera latifrons (assembly GCF_001853355.1). NCBI lineage: Eukaryota > Metazoa > Arthropoda > Insecta > Diptera > Tephritidae > Bactrocera > Bactrocera latifrons. Next base: position 1,329,499 of record NW_017537279.1, read on the forward strand.
TTCTTCCATGAACTGTATATGGAAATGCCTGAAGGAAACGACTCTATGAACTTTGGTTGGCAGAGCTATAGTAGTTTTCGAGATATGTACAAAAAAGTTAGTAGGGGGCGGGGCCACGCCCACTTTTCCAAAAAAATTACGTCCAAATATGCCCCTCCCATTGTGCCAAATTTCATTCTAATATCTTTATTTATGGCTTAGTTATGACACTTTATATGTTTTCGGTTTCCGCCATTTTGTGGGCGTGGCAGTGGGCCGATTTCGCCCATCTTCGAACTTAACCTTCTTATGGAGATAAGAAATACGTGTACCAAGTTTCATCATAATATCTCAATTTTTACTCAAGTTACAGCTTGCACGGACGGACGGACAGACAGACAGACAGACATTCGGATTTCAACTCTACTCGTCACGCTGATCACTTTGGTTTATATAACCCTATATCTGACTCTTTTAGTTTTAGGACTTACAAACAACCGTTATGTGAACAAAACTATAATACTCTCTTAAGCAACTTTGTTGCGAGAGTATAAAAAGAAGCAATCTTTAGAATAAAGATAAATATATACTATATATGTAACGGGTGAGCCAAGTAGAGTTACTTTTTTCAATAAGCTTTCTTTGACAGACAACGCATGAGTCGTGACAAGGTGGCATATTATTATTTTTTTTTTCAGATTGTTTGGTACTTCATCGGGGTCAGACTTAAGTTTAAATTAGTTCAACTTTCGTGTTACGAAAATCACGTTCTGTACAGAATGTGTTTCGAGCACTACTCTCAACTTATGTTCAACATAATCGGCCCATTGAGCCTACTATTCGCAACGACATCACCCATCTGGAGATCTGGTATTCATTATTGCATAATTTTCGACCGAATCGAGCATATCCAGCACGCAGTGAAGAAATTATAGCAGACGTAGAAGAGATTTTATACAAAAACCGTGAAGGGTCGATTCGCCGTCGTTCGCAGCAACTCGGACTGACGTATGAAACGATTTGGCGTATAAAATAAGGCATGAGCAAGAACGGAAGCCGCTTGACTATCCAAGCGACAATTCGTTCGCCCCATGGACTCTTGAAAAGGTCTACGGAGATTCGACGAAGTACGGACGAATGAAGCCCATTTCTGGCTCAATGGATATGTAAACGAGTTAAATTGAATCATTTGGAACGAAAAGAAACCTGAAGAACTTCAAGAGCTGCCATTTCGTCCAGAAAAATAACGGTTTGGTGTGGTTTTTGTGCCGGCTGAATCATCGGGCCATATTTCTACAAAAATGTTGCCGATAGGAACATAACCGCCAATGGCGAACCTAATTGCGCCATGATAACTGATCTTTAAATGTCTGAAGTTGAAGTTCATGATCTCGGCGACATTTGGTTTCAACAAGACGGACCCACTTCTTACACATTGCACTAATCAATGGATTTATTGAGAGAACACTCCTGCGGCGATCGGCCTCGAAGGTAGTGTGATATCACACCGTTAGACTTTATGTGGCTATATGTAAAGTTTAAATTATATGCTTTCACTTCGATTAAAGCCTTGTAGCGAAACATTAAACGTGTCATTAGCCAGTCGCCTGTCGAAAAGCTCCAACGAGCCATCGAAAATTGTACTCAATACATGGACCATCTGACAAGTAGCCGCAGGCAACGTTTAAAAGAGACAACCTTTAAAAAACACTGGAAGATCGATCGATAATGACGCCACAGAGCCTATCAAAATACGCCACAAACGCTGGTATTCTGAAGTATGACTAGTTTACTACCGAACTACATAACGGCACTCCATCAAACATCGTTAAGGACCAAAACTGTTCCATGCGTGGCTCATTGACTGACCAAATATTTATTTCAAAAAGCTACAAATGTTGAGAAAACACTTTATTTAGCATGATTCAATAGATTTAATGTCGACTCTAATATAGGATATAAGTGAAACAGACTGAACTATTATCCAAATATATATTATATAATATGAAATCTAAGATACAACCAACCAACAATTTACAACCCCTTACCATATATGAAAAAACATCGGGAATTTGGTCCACACTTTTTCATATGTGTGTTTTACTGCCAACTCATTTTCCATTTCAAACCAAATGATAACTCAACAACAAACACACACTCGCCAATCGGCCAGCCAGTCAGTCAGTCAGTTATTTGTCAAATTTTTGTAGGCCACGTTAGCGGCAAAGCTGCGCTGTAGCCTGTGCGCACATCCCATTGCGGGCCAAGAAAAGCACGACAGCTGCCAAGCCAGCTTGAAAAACTAACACGACGACCGCTCCGAGTCGGTCATTTCGTACGCTGTATAAGAGCGACAAAACAACAACAGCGGCCAGCAAAAAGCAACACTCAGACAGCTCCGATGGCAGGCGAGCAGCGTTGCATAGAGACTTACATAATCAACTGAAAACAAAAAAAAAAAATAAATAAACACTTACAACAACGTCAATTCTACTGCCAACATTACAACAACAGTGCAACGCTTTAACCAAGCTTATACGAGCAAAATGCGAAGGCAACGGAGTCTTAAGACGCTTGTGGCGCTAACAATCACCGGTAATTTGTTTGGATGCAGTCGACGAAGCACGTGGAAAACGAACAGTAGACGATGATGAGAAAGAAAGAAATTGGGATAAAACGCATGGACATGAGCAATAGACACAAAAAGTTAAGTACGTGCATGTGTGTGTGTGTGTAATGGAAATGGTAATGCAAAAGCGTAGCGAAGTCGATCTCGTTGATGGAATGGGAAATGGAACGCAATTGCTGAAATGCACTCGCAAATCGCGGCTAGGTACATTCTCCCAGATCACCTCACCTGGCAGTTTTAAGCACGAAATGAAAACACGTAAAATTATGAAAAAAAAAACTGCGAAACCGAAAAGAAATAGCAATCGTAGACGTAGTAGTAGTTTGACGAAAGAAAAGCGCAAGTGACGGCAATAACTTGTGGCAAAAGAATACGCCGGGTGACTGACTTTAGCAAAAGTAACAGAAAGTTGCTTAGATATACAACAATAAGCGTGAAGGTAGTTGTAGATTCTCGGTCGATTGGTCGAAAGCACGAATACAGGGTTTGTCCCGAAAGTACTAGGACTGAGTCGATTTAAAAAAAATGTATTGACTTTTTAAACAAATTTATTGTATTTTTAAATACTTTCAAAATAGGCTCCATCTGCGTCGATTCAGCGCTGAGATTGCAATTTCCAAACATTGAAGGCGTCATGGAAGGAATTCTTCGGAATAGTCTTGAAAGCCGAGGTGCGTGTCGCTTGCATCCTCTCTGTCGTCTACAAATGATTGCAATCGACCTTTTTAGACGGAAAAAAAGTCCGGGGGCCACATCTGGGCTGTAGGGCGGCTACAGAAGCATAGATATGCCAACCTCGGTTAGGTAGGTATTCAGAAGAAAGGCGGTGTAAGCCGCGGCATTGTCGTGGTGCAACTTCCAATCGGATGCGATGTCTTGTCGGACCCGATTGACCTTTTGTTTGAGCCTCTTGAGGATTTCCACATAAAACTTGGCGTTGACGGTTTGTCCAGGAGGAACATTATTGCGGACGTTGCCCTTGATGTCACAAAAGACAATGCGCATCGTTTTCCGTTTTGATTTTTTCATTCTTCTTTCGAAAGATCGAAAATTCGAACATATACATACATATGTATTTAGCAAGCTTTTACCAAGCCCAAGCTTGTTAATTATATGAGCATACTGTTTTTTCGTAAAATCTTTTGAAAACCAAAGCTCTTTTAGACCCATTGTGTTCACGGGTGGTAAACAAGTTAAGTCTTATACAGCAACGCAGTAGATTTACTAAAAAACCTGATTCTTTTCTATCCCGGCCGCCTAATGTATCTGAAGCATTGAAAGCTGAATATATCCGGTCTCATCCGGCTGAAGGCTGAGCATTCGCATAGAGAGCGTTACATCATCTTCCACGCATGCTCTGCCATCCACTTTTTTCATTTTCTGATGCAGTGATCTTAAAAGTAGGCGTCCTGTTATTAACTCTACATTATGACTAAGTTCACTTTTATCTAAAAGTAGGAGCTTTCTAATCTGTTCACCATTAACACTACTCCAAAGAAACTCCGTTGCTAGTACAAGACTTGAGGTGTTTCTCTCTAGTCCATTGCTTTAAAGAAGTGGAATGACCTAGGTAAACTGAACTAAACAAAGTTCGAACCGAGTGGGGCAGCTCGTCTTTCTTTCATTTTCTACTATTCTTAAATGACGTGTACCCAGAAGATATTAACCGAGTTAATTACTGTGTATCTAGTTATTATGTAACGCAAGGATACTTAGTATTGTCAGTATGGATACCTTTAATTGCCGATAAGCATTTAGATTCATATCGAAAGTCTAGGACCAATATCGAACAGATATCCACCATCTATCCTTTTTTTTTTTTTTTTTTTGGTTTTGACTGGTTCAAAATATCTTTATACGAAAAATTTCTGTTAGATAATAAGATGTTTCATATAACTTAAGACCGCATACCAATTCACAAAAGGGACTAACAATCATTCAAAGTAAAAGCTCAGTAGTCGAAAATATCATAGGAATAGAGTTTGACCGTCAGACCAATTCGATTGCGCAGAAGGTAGACCATTTGGAACCATGATAATAAAAATACAAAATAATCTCAGTGTCAGACTGGTTACTGGTAATAAAAGGTGGGTTACTTATGGCAACGTCAAGCGAAAATGGTCATTGCCAAATCGTGGTGAGCCGCTGACGAATGCAGGTTTGGCGATCAGAAAGATTTTTTTTTATGTATTTCTTGGATTTAGTGAGAAACATTCTACCAGGAGCTGCCGAAACTCTTAATTGGTATATAAATTAATAATTCACAGTAGTATACTATCCACAATCGAATGCTTTGAAGAAAGCAAGCGTCCAGAAGCTGCCAGCTCTTGACCAATAGGATACAATTTTTGTTTCATCAAAACAACGACCGACAACACACATCAATTATGCCTTGCTAGGAGCTCTCGGAGCTTGGTTGGAAGGTTATCAAGCAGCCAACTTATATTCCGAATCTGGCAACAAGTAACTACTAACTGTTCCTGTCTATGGTTAATCCGTTTTCAGGTCGAAAGAAATCGCAAAGAGAAACTTGTGAAAAGCTTGGACCCTTCCAGTATTATATCAATGATTAATAGAGATTGTATGTGAGTGGCATTATGAAGCTATCTTCAAATGGCTATAAGTTTCGAACAAAACTATGCAATATTTTAACTAAATCAGACAATTTTAACCTTGTTGAATAAATCTTAATTGTAATGCAAAAATAATTGGATTCCTTTCCACAATGAGTATTCCTGAACGGGGCTAATACTCTAAGAACATCGACGGTAATAACACTTAGAACGAGAGCGAACAATCAGCAATCCAATTCACATGCTCTTGCAATCCACAGATATATAATTATATACATACGTATATGCGATCATGTAATATACATATGTACTTATATTTGTATGTACACTCTTTTACATACATCCATATGCATGCTCTGTAAATGCTGGAGCGCAAAACATGCGTGACCTACTTTTGGGCCTAGTATTTCTCTCCTACCCGGCTGAACCTCTGGCGCCTGCTATGTGCCCTGCTCAGCGCCTGCATGTAACTTTTTCAATTTTTCTTTTCCAAAATAACTTAATTTTCGATACATTTTCTCACACACAATACACTAATAAGAAAAAAACAAAAAAAAAAAAAAAAAAAAAAAAAAAAAAAAAAAAAAAAAAAAAAAAAAAAAAAAAAAAAAAAAAAAAAAAAAAAAACAGAACTTATCTAAATATGCTGCTACAAGAACAACTATAATATTTAGAACATAAACATTGTAGTATGTATACAACAACAGTTTAAATGATGCTTACAAGCCTTCGTAAGCCCAACATGTACATGCGTATGTGTGTGTGATGCCTGCCCTGTTACACTATCATTACACGCACACAGGGTGGTTCATATACCCCAACTTATACTGAAGTATGGGAAAAAGCAGTCGAAATACAATCTTGCCGGCGTATGCTTGGCGTTTCGTGCAATACTGGAAGATGCAGACTTTTCAATCGCGGCTTATACCCCTTAGATATCGTAGCCAAAGAGATGATTGAGCTTGTAAGAGCTGACAAAGATAACGAAAAGTCAGTCGAAATGGACTTTCAGTATTCGACAAATACCCAACAAAGGGTCACGTCTAAAAACACCACATGGCGAGATAGAATTTTACATAACCAAAATTTTCACAGAACATATCTGTTCCAAAAAATATATGAATCGTTTAAACACGAGGGTAATTACATATGTGACATTTGCAGAGGTTGCATAAAATTGGTAATTAAGAGCCATTGTTCGCAATACAAGCAAGTGAGGCGATATCTGTAGCGGAGAAGAGAATACTAAAATGAGAAGGAAAACTAGAACGCGAACAAAACAAATGCATACCAAAATATCTAGGGCATATGGGTAGAGTTTTGCGACAAACCGTGCACGCGGCGGTTTCAGAGACCAACAGATGTAGAGTGAAGTAAATGATGTTTCAAAATTACAATTACAAGTTACAGCCGTTTTAGTGCCCTAACAACTTGGCCGGTTTGGTCCCACCGAGATTACTGCCAAAGCACAGAGCCGCAACAAAATCTTTAAGTCGATAGCCGATAGCCCCTGGGAAATGACAAAAGAATGTTCAATACCCACGACTGGTTCTACGAACCGGAATTGAGCCGGATTTTATCTGGGCAAGGGTGGTTTTTACGGCGATCTAAACACCTTTGCATCGGTGAGTATTAATTGAAGTTTGTCGTCACCAGAAAAAAAATTTTTGTTGACAACATACAAGGCATATGGCCGGTTGGGCATAAACTACTAAACTACATGGCCGCCTGGATGTAGTGAAATGCAGACAAAGCAGCTTCAGACGTGTCAATATAGAGCACTCCGTACGACTACAAGATCCCTCTTGGTGTCCCGGATTGAATATTTTCCTAGCGAGGGCTGCATGCTTGCGGTCAACGAACAAAATACTAGAATATTTTTGCAGAAATCATCCATGCAGTCGCTTATTTGATTATGGTGACCACATAAAATAGCATGCCGGCTAGACTTCGGACGCAACTACATCTTTGACGCGCACTGACCGCCTTTCATAGTGGAGTCATCAACACCTACACCCGTAATCGTAAATTTGAATGACATTCACCGTCGCCTTCACAGTAAATGTCGTCCTTGGCGGCAAACTTCCACCCATCGCAGATGAAGAGCTCGAGTTGCTTCGTGAATAAAGAGTGACCTTTGCGCCACTTGGTTAACAGTACTGTAGCAAGTTAAACTTCTTCTAGGTGTGTACTATATGTCCCATGTGAAAGTGGTCTTCGCATGACTCTAACCACCTCTAACCATTGCATGCTCAACGAACCCTACTCCCTCTGGTCAGATCCCTTCAAAACAGCACATTTTCAGAGCTGAATGTTAGATGACTTTGATGACGGATTTTTCGTCAGATTTTCACCCATGCGAGAACTGGTAACAATAACAAAAAATTAGAAATTTAAAAATGGTTATTGTTTGGTTATTTTTAGACATACCCAAAAAAACATCAAAATTTGGGCCTTTAGACTAAAACAACTGAGATATCCGAGCAAACGCTATACGCAAAAATTTTTTTCCAACAAACTTTCCAGTGGTAGAGAGTTGGCACTGCTACTAAAAAAATACTCACGTTTAAAGAAACACTTTTTGTACCACCCTATACTTCGCTTGCATTCAGCATTTGTAAGCTAAGCAGTCACGGCAGCAGCGTAGTCTATAAATAAAAATAGTCTCGGGAAAAGCGTTCATAAAAAATACTTAAGAAAACCACAGCCCTCTCTCTTCCTGCCGACTGCATGCAGTCTCAGCGACCCAGCGGCCCAACTATCGGCTCTCTCTCGTGCGCCCTACAAGGCAGCACGCTTATCTATGTATATAAAAAACGTTTTTGTTGTTATTTGCGCTTTCTGATATTTTTAAAGTCTATTGTTTGTTATTATTATCACTATTATAGTTTTTTTTGTTGTTGTTGCTACTTCAGTATGGTGCCCGCAAGGGAATGTAATCATTATTAATAAATTGTTACATACATACATACAGGCAAGCAGCAACAACAGCAAACAAAAAGAACAAAAAAAAAAATAATGCTCGTAAATTTTTAAGTAAGTATTTCTTTCTGTTTTTGGAGCTTCACGAAAACTGGGTCAATTTTTATTTGACTTCTAATGCATGCAGCAACAAGTGCTCCACACTCACGGCTTGATTGTTGTCGACGCCAACGGCAGAGTTACCATTTCAGCCGCACATTACAAGGCATGCATTTTTGCTTAATATGGTGTGTTTGTATGTATGTATGGGTATGTGTATGTGTGGCTGCCTCGCATGTGTATAAAAATGTGCTTAGATATGCCCATACGATCTTAACATGCAGGGCTGCTAAAGAATTTATTGAGGTAGTGCCGGTGTATTATATAAATAAATATTCATAGACATACATACATGTATCTTTATTTATGTATACACATACATACATACATATATATTAAGAGTTTTGAATTAAATTTTGACTAAGATACTAGATTTTCCTTCTTTGTAGACATCTGCTTAATTTCAATAATTAATTGATTGCGCTTGGACAGTTAGTTGGTAACAATAATATGTATGTACATATATATATGCCTGTGTCGCGAGCAGGTGTTTTTGATTGGCACAAATTATTCAGAGAGGGCCGAGATGATTTTCGATTACAATGATGTCATGAAACTTGTTATTAAGGGCGATGAGTCTTGGATCTATGCTAACGATTCGCAAACAGATGATCAATCGGCCGAATATAGTGACAATGGTGGGCCCATTTCGAAAAAAAACACGTCAAAGCAGGTCAAAAAACAAAATTATGTTGAACATTTTCCTCGATTATCCAAGTGTGATGTACCTCGAATTCCTTCCGGTCGGCCAAACTGTCAAAAAGGAATACTATTTGAGTGTTATGTATGGTTTACCCGAAGCTATTCGTAAAAAGAGGCTGGAATTATCGGCCAACAACTTTGATTTCTGCATCATGATAATGCACCGTCACATACTGCATTGATTCTTCGTGATTTCTTCGCCAAATTTTTCAATAAATATTGAAATATTTTTTGACTGATTTTGCTCCGTGTGACTTCTGGCTATTCAGAAAACATAAACGATCGCTCCGATGAAACGATTTGAGTCAAATGAAGGCATGACAGGTTAATCGTTGGAAGATCGATTAAAGTTTGTAGAAATTGTTCCTCAAGTTGTTTCTGACAAAAATGATGGTGAAATACATTGAAAATATTTAACAAAAATCAAGGTGAGTTCAATTAAATCGATAGGAGATATCTAATGAATGGTATTTTTAGTCTCATATATTATTGACTATTATCGAGCAGTTGGTTCAGAATTGTACTTTATTATTATAGTTCTACATTCGAAAGCGGTAACGACTACTATACTCTTCTTGGTTTCTTTTACGCTGGGATTTCTTAAGTTACGGGAGCACATCATTTCTCACATAAAAAGGTGCACCCGTTATAATGTCAAGAGGCTTAATAACTTTGAAATTTGAAGTAGCTGAGCTCGCCTAGGTTTGAATTTCATACGAACAAATTGTTCTAGGTATTGTCTTCTATATGTATGAGAGCTTGCTCTTTAGACTTAGGCGGAATGTTGACCTAAGAAACCAGTATGGGTGAGCAAAATGGTCTCTTCATGTACGATTTTATCAATTCCCAGATATTTTGCACTTTTGCTTATTGTTGCAACTGACCATATAACGTCACTTGAGGACATAACTCGTGCTGAAAGTAAATCCTTAACCAATCTTGTATGAACTTTTCAGCATTAAAGCCATTGTTCCATCTAGTGAGCCACGATTCTAGAGAGCTCAATTGCGTTTGCAGTTTGCTAGAGGCTTCAGTATAATTGTTACTCATCCGCATAGGTTGCCGTAATTGTCGAGTCAGAATTAATCACTTGAACGTCAGAAGTGAATAGAATGTAGAGCACTGGTGCAAGAGCGCTGCCTTGGTATGGGACTCAGATCCGACACAGTATCACGACTATAACGTCCGATTATGTAAGGAAAATATTAGCAACACATAGTAAGGCATGGGCATTTTAGCAACTTAAGCTTACGCCCAAGTGCCAGGTCGTCTTCTATGTTGGCGGACATAAAAAAACCACTGTGTAGCAATATTTACAATGTTACATGACATCAGTTATAAAGTGTCTTTCTCCTCCAGGCAAAAGTCTACGCAAAAATATGTTTTCAAATATTTTCAAAATAATTACCTGTAAGGTAATAGGTCGATTTGAGTGACTAGATGCTCAGATTTACCGGGAATCAAAATTATTATTATTTTATTATTACCACTTGCTCGAACTATTGGTAAACCCTTATGCTTACAATGAGCTAAATTCTTGGCCATAACATTAAATTAATTGCGTTTTATTTCTTCCTGAAAACCACATGTTAAAAAAAGGGACGCTACAAAAGTGACCTGATAGAGACAGCAAATGAAGCCGCTCTTTTGACATTTCTCTTTAGTGAGGTTTGCCAATTCACTATGGAAACGATTCAACAACGAGTCGAAGTTATTAAAATTCACTACCGAAATTCGGAGTCAGTGGCCTCAACTTTAAGAACGCTACGTAAAATTTATGATCCTCATAATCATTCTGTCAGATAAACTACTGAACGTCTAGTGGAAAAAACTTGAATCCACAGGCACAGTACAAAATGTTCGCATGCCAGTGAGACTAAGAAGTGCCCGTAGTGTCGAGAATATTGCTGCCGCTAGCACATCATTTAAGGAAGAACCAAATCAGTCTCTCACACGTCGTTCTCAAGCGTCGTTGTGGCAAAGATCTTGGCCTATATCCGTAGAAGACCAAATTGACGTAAGAACTGAATCCGCTTGACCGCCTAGAATCGTCGTATGTTCGTGGATTAGGCTGAGCAACAAATTGAAAATGATCTGGATTTTCATCGAAAAATCAGCTTCAGCGATCATTGTCATTTTTGTCTGAATGTCTTCATCGCTAAGCAAAATATGCGTTATTGGTCAATCAGCAATCCACACGTACTCCATGAGTCACCACTGCATACCGAAAAAATAGCAGTTTATGGGTCGGCGGTGTCATTGGACCGTACTTCTTCCGTGATAATCAAGTTCAGCACGTTAATGTGAATAGGAATCGCTACCACTCAATGATAACCGTTTATTTTTGACCCGAATTGGATGATATGGACTTGGCAATATGTGGTTCCAGCAGGACGACGCCACAAGTCACACAGCGAATGTCGCCTCGGTCGTGCGATTTGAGGCCGTTAGACTATTTCCTGTGGGGCTACGTCTAGTATATGGTCTATGCCAACAAGCCAGCGACGATTGATGAACTTCGTATTTTGGTGGCGCTCTTATTGAAAAACCCGTTATATTAGGTTTGGTACAAACTCGATCTCAACGACGTTGACTCGGCGAAAATGAGCGCTTTCTGGTCAAGCTGTTAATGCTGTTCTGTACCTACTAATATTTCTTATCGATACATATCGATATCCATATTTATAAAAATAGTCAAAATTTTCTTTTTAACAACAATATATCTTACTTACAATTAGTTTTGATAAGTTTCAATTTATTTTCCGGCGCGGTATCAACTCCAGTTTAATAAATTATACTTTATGCTGCAGAAAAATTTGGGTCATTGGGTCTCAGTGCTAGTGGTGGTGGCTATTATAGCCGATGTCGAATACAGTGTGAGCGTGTGGCGATTAGCTTTACATATGTACATATGTGCCTACAACTATTGCCTCCATATTAAATAGCTGTGCTGCGGGAGTCTCGTGCTTACTTTTGCACATGCCTATTTTCCAGAAAGCAAAAAAAAAAAAAAATCCCAAAATTTTTATATTTTTTTTCATTAACATTGTTTTTGCTATTTTTTAGGGCGGCGTTTAGTAAACAAATGTATTTGGACTATGTTTACTTTATCCATGGAGTTTCGTGCGATTTACAACGACCCGCGTGGCATGTGCTGGGGCATGCCACACTGATTATCTGGTGCTGTTGCTGGTGCTGGTGCTGCTGCGGCAGCTGCTCGTGGCATCGATCGCAAGACGCGCCAGACTAACGATTCCGTTGCCGCAATTTTGCTTTTATTTGTTTTTGCGTACGTTGTTGTTGTTGCCGCTTTGGTAGCAATTACCATTTAAACGAATTTATAGCAATTTAATTGTATTGGAATTCGTTTGTTGTTTTTCTTCACTTTTACTGCTCAAGCCCAATAGGCAAAGGGCTTAATGTCTGAGATTTTTTCCAGCCACTTGATCAATGTTTTAGTGTTTTTTGCTGCATTTATTGCTTCGGTTCGCCGTTGTTTGCTTGCTTGCATTAAGTTGCGCAAAGTGTTGGCAATTCGCTTTCGGCAATTGAACGGCAGATGAGCAGTGAATCGCTACTAATGGAGCTACTGTAAAGACGCCATGCTTGCAATCGTCGATGCACATGTGGGTAAGCACACCTGCTGGTGCCACTGTTTGTATGTTTGTGCATATGTACATATGTATGTAATTACTTTGATATAAATAGTATCGAAAGCGATTAAACGCGATTGAAAGTTAAAGAAAAGTTTCTTTACAGTACTTTGGCGGTTAATATTAAAAAAATAAAATAAAAAAAAAATAAAAAAATAAAAAAATAAAAAAATACAAAATAAAAAATTGAAAAATTATTAACTTCGACTGTATTTCAACTATAATACCCATCAGAGTTGCGTTTTTTATAGTATAAAGAAGTATAAAAAGACATTTATCTTGATTTTGACCGGTTACTTTGTATGACAGCTATATGTTATAGTCGTCCGATCTTAACAAACTCTTCGGATATTGCATTATTGCCTTAGAAAGTACGCCATGCCGAATTTCGTGAAGATATCTCATCAAATGAAATGACTTTCCATATAAGCCCTTGATTCTGATCGTTCAGTTTGTATGGCAACTATATCCTATAGTGTTCCGATATCAACAATTTCTTCGTAGATTACGCCGGTACCTTCAAAAATAGTATTTCTTTCAAATTTTGTGAATATAGCTTCTTAAATAAAATAGTTGTCCTTACAAGGTCTTTGAGTCGCCTAAGCTATTTCCAATAAGTTTTTAAGATGTCGCTTCGATATTTTGCACACTTATTTTCTTGCCAAGAGACTGCTTATTTGTCGGAATCGCCGTTAGCGGACCACTATATCATATGTATGGCTACCATAAAAACAGAAGGATCAAAATCAAGTTTTTGTATGGAAAACTTCTGCATTTGAGAATATATTTTCATAAAATTTGGCATGAATAATTTTCCAAAGCAACGCTACAATATACGAAAAAACTGTCTAGATCGGATTACTATATCATATAGCTGCCATGCAAACTGAGGGATCAGAATCAAGTTCTTGTATGGGCAACTTTCTTATTTGATGAAATATATTCATGAAATTTGGCATTAAAAATTTTCCAAAGCAGAGTTACAACAGCTGAGGAATTTTTTCAGTTCTAACCATTATATCTTATAGCTGTCATTCAAAATGAACCATCAAAATCTAGTTCTTGTATAAAAAATTCTTTATTGGTATGGGGCTTTCTAGCTTCGGTGCAACCGATGTGTTGTTTTCGTATTTACCGAACAATGATCTGCCATTTTATGAAATATAATGAAAATTATTCTTTTTTCGTTTGTTTTAAGCAAAATTTGAAGTATTTTTTTTTCTAACAACCGTAGCTTCTTGTCTAAGCAGAGCATCCTATCTCCTTCATTATATGTATATAAGTAATTTATTTTGGTCGACATAATTCCTCATAAGCTAGTAATGCAACTTGAAATTTGACCTACCCTAAATCCCTTAAGCTTACTACTTCTTAACACGATCGACCCACCCTACTGTGGAAGTATGCTTAGATACCATACAAACATAACACACAAACATATATGTATACATGCATGCTTACGGAGCCCAAACGAAATGTTAGAAGCGACAAGTAGCGAAGATGACCTACTTAGCCCGCAAACTTCGGCTGCCGCAGATGCAACAGCATCGCCAACTTCAAGCATTTTTTTATAGCATAAATGCTTCCCATTTTCCTCGCCCATATCAGCGTAAAACTTATTACAGCTGCCCACTTAAGCCACGCATCAAACATGTGTATATATTCACATATGTATGTATATATGTATGTGTATATGTGTGTTCATTTATGTATGTGTTCATGAATGTATTTATGCATGTGTATATGTATGTGTTTGCTTTAAATGTATATCACTATGACTTTTTGCCGCCCCACTGCTCTATTGCCCTCATTCCCTTCAAATCAACTTGAGTTCTCGCGCCTTCACTATCGCACTGCCGTCGTGACGCCCCCGCTCACCCACCGCTCACTCACCATGTGTTGCGTCTAAAAATTTCATAGCCCTTTAAACGAGAAACAGAGAAAGCAAAAAAAAAAACACAAAAATAATATTACGCGCCAATAGAACTCACGCCCGCCGCGATCTTCGAACGCCACTGATATAGTTAAGGCAACACATACTTACATACGTACTTCAGGCATGCATGTGGCTGCCGTCTAGGGCGCAGTTTGCATTACTTCTGCAAGAGTTTTGTATGTATTTGTATTCATTCCCTTCGCCAGCGCTAATTGATTCGCTTTTCGGCAATTCAGCAATTCGACTTTTCACTTTCGCCTCGAGCAATCGCAGTCGTCGCAAAGCGTTCAATGAAAGCTTAAAAATCCAGTTTATGATTTTTCCGATGGTGCACACAATCAGTCAAACATGCGCCCACAAAATGCTCCAGCATTGGTGAGTGTTTGAAATGTCATTTGACATTTGTGATTGACATCTGAGCGTGCGGCGCGCTGCTGGGAGCTTGTGATGGCTGGTGGTCGTCGCGCTGCCGTTGTACCCGTCATATCTGCCATACTATACCATATGGACATGTACTGATCATGATCGATGGCAACAACAGCATTTCCAAATGACTTTTTTGCCGGAATTTGTATATTTTTTGGTGGTTTCAAAGTCTATTGTCTGTTCTAAATACAGATATATATACAGATATATATATACATACATATTTATGCATTTGGTTATATTCTAAACGACTAAATCCAGTAAAGACGTTATCTATTGAAAAAAACTAACCTCACATACCAAAATATATTATAATTATGTATGTATAGTATGTATATATACACTCTAGTTTGATGCCAATAATATTTAACATTGATTCACAAAATTACCACAGTCCCCTTACATAGGGTTTTTCTAAAAGAGCGCTACAAAATCAAAAACGGTATATCAATGAAGTTCTTTATTGTACTGGGAAAGCACGTTCGATGCCATTGTGTATGGAACTCGACCAGCACGCTTGCAGAAGCTCTGATGCCAAATTTTTGACGTTTTTGGAGCATAAATCGGCCGATACTGCTACAATTCCACATTCGATATTCGTACAAAGTTCATCAATCGTCGCTGGTCTTGTTGACATAGACCATAGACTTGACATAGCCCAACAGGAAATAGTGAAACGGCGTCAAATCGCACGAAGGGGGCGACCAATTGACTGGGCCATTTCGTGGGATAACAGGTTAATCAAACTTCATTTTCAATAAATATATTGTGACATTCGCTTTGCGGCTTGTGGCCCCGTCGTGTTGGAACTACATATTGTCCAAGTCCTTATCATATTATTTTGGTCAAAAATATCAAAAATATTCGCAAAAATAAACCGCAACAAGCCGTAATTTTTTTGGGATGCAATGGTGACTCATGGGTGTGTACGAATGTACTTTCAAAGGAATAAATAATTTTATTGATATCCCAAGCCGTTTTTGTTCTATTGAAAAACAAAAAATCTAGCAAGCGCTCTTATTGAAAAACTCGCTCGAAAAGTTGAGGTCACTGACTCCGAGTTTCGGTAGTAAATTTTAATAACTTCGACACGTTGTTGTATCGCATATCGGGGACAATACAGTGTCTTTTGCTGTCTCATCCGTGTCCTTTTGTAGTGCCCTATAGAAAAACCCTATACGAAACATAGTCAGAATTTTTTGACTTAGGTCACATATATATAATTTGTGCGACGACTTGTTGAAATTCTAAAAGCATTTCACAATATCACTTTCGAAAAATTATGGTCACTTTTGAGAAAATGCTAAGACAATCAAACTTCTCTGAAGACGGCTTTTTTTTAGCGAAATTATATGCCTTAGACGGGAAGTTAGGTTGTCAGATCTTTCCTGGAAGGTGTATGCTTAAAGGTTTCCAAACTAAGCTCGAGGAGTTTCAGGGAACGATTGTTTCCTCAGACGATCCATTTTTGAATAGTAATATACAGATCCGAATTTTCAATTAAGAGATTGGCCGTAGGGGAGCAGCTCATAGTTGGCTTTCGATCCCACCAAACACTTATTAAAATCTAGCTGACCGTCAATCAAGGCTTGGACACCGTTTGAGGCAGCTCATTGCGATTCCACCACAACTTTCGCGTGATGTTGTAGTAAGCGATTCACGCATACAAAGACCTTTAAATATTAATCGATTTTTTTGCGATTCACCAGCAATTCGGTACCAGATACCCCAGAGCCACTCAAGACTAAACGGAAGTTTTATATTTTATTTATTTATAAAGTGCCCGTTTCCATCGATTACCACGGACTTTTGAAGTCCTATTGATCTGAACTCCCAATATTACCTTATCTTCCAGGGAAAAGTCAGAAAAGAATGAGGTGCACAGGACGCAGGCAAAAACATCTATACGAAAGTGTCCAGCTAGATAATCGAGTGGGTGATAATGTCTTTTCAGGAAAATGAGATACCAAAATAGTCTCCCTTCTACCAGATCACTGCAGTGTTTTCCAAGTGCAGATCACAGTAAATAAATAAGTTCTTGTTGTGAAAAGTAGTCACAGTAAGGAATATATATAGTATATAAATATGTAAGATAGCCAGCGGCCTTGAAATCACAATACTGTCTTAGGGTTGCAGCAAGGATAGTGAAGGAATCCATTGATCTCTTAGTGGATCTACCATTATATTTCACGATAAACCTTCAGTCGGTTCCGATATATAGTTATGTATATTCCTGGTAATTCGACACAGGAAAGAAGGGATTTATATTCCTGTGATTACTTGTAAATATTTATTCGAGAAACAATCTAACTTGCTCAACAAGCAGGCAAACGCAGCCTAAATATGGGCCTCTAGTGGCGACTATTAAAATTTAAAAGGAATTACATAAGAATGTTAGTAGGAGTGCTAACAGGTCATTGTCTAATTGCCATGCGTGCCATCAAACCGGGAACGCTATAGAATTGATATTGTAAAAGCTGTCAAGAGGTGGAAGCAGAGAAGCTTTGCTTTGGAAAAGAAGCGCAGCTATCGGTCGAGGGTTTCTTGATGATGATTTCTATTGATGAACTTCATCAGAAGCATGGGGTAGTTCAGGAGGGAGGCGATAGCATGAGCAGATTTTAGTGCCGTTGCTTTCACTACAGTCCTCCTAAAGACCTAAGTACTACTTTAGTCATCCATTATATCTGCCTATCCACTTTCGTTTCAAAATTCTGCAACTTTTGGTCTCTCTAGTCATTTTTACAACCACACATTTATCTTCAATTATATGATGATTAAAGTCAAATTTTTTATAGACTTTTTTATTTTTATTTTTTTTTTTGGACTTTTCATATCTTTGTCGTTTGCAACAATTTAATGTTGGCGAATTATGCACCCATAAATCAAAATTGTCGCACATAATTTCAGATTCATAATTCATCGCAGTAGTCAAATGATATTTCAGCTCAATTACTGCCAATCTAAGTGCTTTGGTGTTGAGTGCGGCAATAAAATTGGCAGCTAAACGAAGCAAGGTATACTATATCGGAGACTGGGTTCATACAAGGCAACTTTTGCTGCTACTCATTATCGGCAACTTCACCAAACTTCTCCACATACGCGACTCGAGTCGGGCCAATAGAGTTCCAAATTTTTTGCATTCCCTTTGTTACCATTTTCCTGAATCCTAGTACACTTTTCTAACGACTCAAATCGGGCCACGGAAGTCTTGCAATTTTATGCATAACCTTTCTAACCATTTTCCTAAATCCTAGTACACTTCTTTTAAATGATACTCAAAAATATTTTTCATTAGTTAATTTTAACCTTAGTTATCATTTTTAAAAAGATTCTCATAATATTGAGTTTCTATACATACTGTCCTATTGCTTACACAAAACTAATAATAAAATCTTCTCCTCCTCAATCTAGTGACTTCGGGTTGCCGCAACAAAAGCCTTCACGTGTGAACCGGCATTTATTTGTATGCATCCACTTATCTAGTTAGACAAATGCAATCGCAAGCAAACTGTAACATTAATTATGCTCACTATAATCCAACAACAAATGCAACCAAAGCAACAGTTGTTAACGCGCCAGTGCCGCATATTTCATTCTCGTGTTTAATTGTTCTTTTCGACGCAACCCAACAAACACTTAGCTCTGAGTTTCAATTGAGAGAAGATTGAACTGACTTCGAATTCGAAAATTTTCTATTAACTAAGTTTCTATAATACTTTCCATATTAACCAAGCAGTTTCATTGCTCTTAAGGGATAAAAAGTAGACGCAAGAAATGGACTTTCAGGAGCTCAACAAATCTATTCCAAAGACAGGTCAGTGGACACTGTATTGCACAGTCTTGTCCTCGGGCTTGAGAGGATCATAAGGAATACATAGTTTGCAGTGGGGACCTTCCTCAATATCGAAAGGCATTTAACAACGTTTTAACAAAAGCGATCATTAAAGCTTTGAATAAGTTTGGCTTTAAATCAAATCTTAAGCAGCTCCTCTTCAAACTACTCTATTATAGAACGATCGTGACGGAATAGAGAAGTGTGCAGGTACAACGGGAGTACCACAAAATGGGGACTGCTCTCGCCACTTCTCTGGATCATGGTTGTCAATAATCTTCTAGTTAAACTTGACGATATCGGCTGCCGAGTAACTGCCATTAAGGACGACGTAGCTTTCACGGTTGATGGAAAATTTCTGAATTCCGTGTTCGAGGTAACTCAGGGATACCTTATCATAGTATTCAAATTGGCTGCTGAAATCGACCTCTCCGTAAACCGCAATAAAACCGAACTAGCCTAAGAAGTACAAAACACCGGAATCAATAAGAGGAACACCTCTTCGGTTTACTAACAGAGCTAAGTACTCAACCCAAACATGAAAGTCTCGTGAAAGCCTAACATATAGAAAACAACAAGGAAAGCATCGGTTACTCTGTACTGCTGCAGGGAAGCCATTGGCAAAAGGTGAGGATTCTCATCAAAGATAATCCTTTGTATCTACGTCTATACAGTTCAATGGAATTTTTGTATGACGGAATCACACCACCTGCATCCGTTCCGAAGAACGCCTTGCTGCATTAATAGCACCGGTAAACGTAGCTGCAAAGAACATGACCAATAAAGCTGCCCTCAGACTCAAAGAATCTGGGTACGTATGTATATGATTGAAATCCTCGCACAATTTGATTCATTCCACAATACCTAGATTACCAGGTGGCGGAGTCTAGCCTGTTTATCGAGGTTAGGTAAGCGGTGAAATAACTCAATGGGGAAATAGCCGGTGAGCTTTGTTTTAAAAATAGATCCAAGCTTGTAGTAAGGGCAGGTGGATGATTACATTGTCGGGACTTTCCATCACCTCGAGCTTCAGAGTGCAGCTACCTAAAGAATACGTTTCGATTGTAGGGTAGCGATATTAACTTTGAGTTCACTAACTGCGCTTAAGACTAGGTTGTCTAGACTCCTTATCTATGTCGTCGAGTTATTTAATGATTAGCATCAGCGGTAGAGAGGAGATGAGATTAAATCATCTAAACACTTCCACTTCTGAACAAATGCCAGATCAAGGCAAACAATTCTGGATCCCATACTTTTAAACATACATGAAATAAAACACCTAAGCAGATTTGTGATGGGTTCAAAGCGATTTTTGCGATAGCTGTTATCCAACTACAAGAGTGTTCTCGTTTGGCTTCGAAAAGTACTCTATATAACAGTCGAAGTGCCATCCCGATCTACTCTACAGTCCATATCTTTATAATATCGAAAATCTAGACTTTTTAGTTTCTTTAGTGTTCGTAATCCAATATGCAACAAATTCGTTTTTAAATTCAAGAATAATTAAAAATAGTTCAATTTAAAAAGAGTGTTTGTTGGGTAGCAGTGGTATCTACAGCAGAGACAATGATCGTCAATAAATTTGTTTCGCTGTTAGAGGGGATATTTTGTTGATAATCGCCCATTGTACTTAAGGCGGCGCAACAGACAGGAGGATCATAATTTTCCATTCAGTCACCTTCTTCAAAAAAGTTATGTGTACGACACGATTTAATTAATTAATTACGAAGTGAAGCTCCAATCTGCTCTCATAAAGGCTAAAAGATATGTATTATTAAAAAAAAAATTACTATTTGTGTCAAAATTACATTTTTCTAAAAACAAGGACAGAGTCACCGACCATTCTCAACCTTTTTAATTTTTCTAAAAACCGGGACCGTGAACCGTCCGACTATCCTGACAGTTGACTTCTACCAAAAAATACTGCAAAAAATATTACTTTCACAACATTGTTGTCATCGGGGGTTGAGACTAAGTGCTTGTCAGACCATCCTCTTATACTCGCATACTACGCCACTGCTTCAAAGCTGCATTCAGCTGCTTTCAATTTCTTGCGATAATTTCTTGCTCTGCCATTTGTTGGCAATTCACTAAGGAAAACACAAGCAAAGTGCTAAGCACTTACTTAAAATTATAATTTCATTTGATTTGATTTCTCTTTAAGCAGATATTTTAGCATCAAAACAAGCAATTGGCATTAGTGAGCAGACTGTGAAGATGTTCCCAGATATACAAGCACAGATATATATACATATATATTTTAATATAATTTTCTTTGATATACATATCTACAAATACATATATATATATATGGTATTTACATACATTGGAACATAGTATGCAAATAAATAAAAGGCGTTGCCATATTGCAGACGCGCAGCGCGGTGGCATTCTTTGGTAATGACAGCTGATGAGTTGTCTTCAAATCACTGAAACGGTGTGGCATATAGAGATTTTATAGCCACCACTACTAACGGAATTCAGAAATATTCAGCCAATATTGTTTTTTTTTTAAGCTGTAATTTATTTAAATAAAATTCCTTTAATGACTTATTAGATTATTTATCAAAATGCATTTTTATATTGTTATTATACCTGGACGATTCGCATATTGGCATTAGATGAAGAAAAGATCTTGTAGGAAATTATTAACTAGAGTTTGTTGCAGTCATTCAACTATTATTCATTTTTAAACAAAAAAGAAAAAAATAATAATAGGAATGTTTTGGAGCGATAAAGGGAAACAACTTACTGCGGCGGATAAGTTTAAGCGACCGCTTTAAAGTGCACTTTCTCTAAGGGTGGAGTTGCAAAATTTTCACCAAGTGGATTTAAGTGTCGAAACCAAGAGAAGCCACTATTAACACAATAATTGTAAGCTGTACGGCTTTCTTGAGCTAGAAAGTGTCAAATGCGGTATCAATATGATTGGGAGCAGATTATGAGGTCTGACGAAAGCAAATTTAATTTGCTTAGCTCACAAGATTTGCTTTAAGTGCGTGGTTCAGGCAGTAAAAAGTTCCAGGATAATTGTGTAGAAAAGAATATCAATTTTCCTCAAAGGCAAATGATTTGAAGCTGTTTTTCAATACTATGTTTTGAGACCTTCAGAGCGTATTGATGGAATAATGAATGCACAAATTGGTTAATAATTTTTTTCCCCCCAATAAATTTTTCGATCTAAGGATTCAACGCGTCGATTGGCCTGGACACTAGCCTGATTTAAATCCTATTCAGCACTATGGCACATACTGAAGTTTCAAGTAGCTAAACAGAAGCAAACAAATAAAAGTTAATTTAGTAAGAATTTAGAACCAGTTTTGTATGCTGCCGTTATAAGGAAATCAATTGAGTTCCGAGTGAATTCCATAATTTCCTGAATTAAGGCAGTTATTGAGCAACGACTCGTTTTTAGAAAAGCCCATTGTGAAGTTTATATTCCTACCCTTAGTGGTGAAAATGATTTAGTTGCTTTAAAATAAGTTCAGATTATTTTCTTTTAATTGATCAGGAATATCATGGAATGTGTTCGGAATCAAATTACTTTTGCAGAAAAGGCCGTCGATGATAATTGCTTGTCTCGAGCAAGTGCTTTTGAATGGTATAAATTGTTCAAAAAGGGTCAAGAACGTCCAGCGCGGCCATCAACATCAACTGATGATCAACAGGTCAATAAAATAAAGGAATTGATGCTTGAGAAACGACGATTGGCAGTCAGAAATATTATTAGTATTGTTGGATTATCGGAAGGATCAGTGAGAATTGTTTTAAAAGATCATTTGGGGCTTAAATGGTTGGAACGAGTGGTTCCAATATCACACAATTTTTTGGGAAAAAGCTTCACGCATTATTACTGGCGATAAGACTTGGATATATCCTTACGACCCGGAAACAGACAATCAATTTGCCGAATATCGTGACAAAGGTGAGCCCTTTCCGAAAAAAAAACACGTCAAAGAAGGTCAAAAATCAAGGTCATGTTGACAGTTTTCTTCGATTATCGAGGTTCTCTTCGAATTATTTCCGATAGGCCAAACAAAGTAGGAATACCATTTGAGTATTATGTGTCGTTTGCGCGAAGCCATTTGTGAAAACATTCCTGAATTATGAGCCGACAACTCTTGGTATCGTCGCATACTGCATTGATTCTTCGTGAGTTTTTCGCCAAATTTTCAAATAATATCATACCATATTCGCTTGATGTAGCTTCCGGGTACTCAGCAAACTCAATCGACCGTTCCGAAAAGACCGTTTTGAGTCAATGCAAGACATTAAAACATACATAACAAACATAAATCGCTACGCGCATTGAAGGCTATCCCGGAAATGACTTTAACAGCTTTTTCGGGGATTGAAAAAAAAAACGTTTACACAAGTGTATTGAGCCAAGGGGGATTACTATGAGGGTACGAAATATATTTTTAAAAATAAATTAAGAATTCTCAAATTATGAACAAAGTGTTACTACTTTTTTCTCATGGCAATATTGTTGAGATTGGGCCACTAGGTCAAATGGCAGTCATTCAAACTGAACGATCAAAATCAATTCCTTGTATAAAAAGCTATATTATTTATCAAGATGTCTTCATAAAATTCGGCACAGATTGTTGTTGAAGATAACCCTACCCTCTATCATATCATTCAGATCGGACATCTATAGCATATTGCTATCATTAAAACTGACCGGCTGAAATAAGTTCTTGTAAGGAATCTTTTGTACTTTTGAAACTTATTTTAGCTTCTGTGTAGTATTTTTCTTTTTCTTAATGTTCAATACAAAATTTAATCTTATCTAAAACTTTAGAAAAAAAAAAAATCTCCTACTGTGTAAACTTGTTTAGTTTCATAGTTTTCATATGAGTTACTTGAGTGTGAATGTTAAAACATCAAGTCTTAACACACTGAAGTTAAAAAATTTCTTTGCATTAGCTAAAACTATTGAAAATAATTGCAAATTTATGAATTATACTTTTCTCTCATTTTATTAAGCATTTATTGTCAAGTTTTAAACATTTCAACCAGCAGTTTTTACAAATTTCTAAACACTTTTTGTTTGTTTGTTTGATTTTTTTTACAAAAGTTCCTTAAAATAGTTTAAATTTTATTAATGAGGTGCTTTAATTGCTTTAGTGTGTATATTTTATATGCAATAAAAACTTACAAAATAATTTGCTTAAGAAAATAGCTAAAATTGAGCTAACTGAGAACATTGCCATTTCCCTTTAAGTCTATAGCACATTTTAACAATAAATATTTATTATTTCTTAAAGGAGATAAGCATAATTAAAATGGGTGATGATTGAAGCAAAAGCGCGATAAATTTATTTAACTTTTTTTTCAAGTTTTGGTTTTTGAAAATACAATAATTTTACTAAGATACAAACATGCACATTAGCAAAGCTTTTGGACATTTAGACTTTAAAAAAATATATGCTTTTAAAAAATAAGTTGGAATTTATATAAAAAAAATTGCGGCAAATTTAATATTTTAAATTGTTAACGAAATATTCGTAAAAATTTACAGCTATTTTGTATTTATTTGTGTTTTTGAAATATTTTGTTAATTTACAAAAATTTAAAACAAATAAGTGATTTGAAAAGTTGTGGAATTTTTCTTTCAAATAATTTCAAAATGTCCAGCTTTCTTTATCAAACGCGCTTTTCAACTAAAAATTTGAGCTTACAGTCAACTTTCAACACACACCAAAGCATATGGAACCCATTAAGGGTACTTTTTCAATACGTATGTGGCATACCGAACAAAAAATACATATGTTTTCTAATGATTTTAATTTTAACATTTTGAGAATTTTTTTTTATAGTTTGACAACACCAATATTATAAACAAAACACCAAATATAATATATGAACTTTCGAAACGCATTACCACTTTTATGCAGGACTGTAGCTTTTACTGTTATTCTTCATTATCCATATTTACATATACGTTTTTAGCATTTTATGTTTTAGTAGTAAATTTTACTTAAAACTTCTTTGGCTTATCTTACATGCTTTACAGTTAATTAAATTATATTTAAATTGCAAGGGAAGCTAAAGTATATATTAATATATTTTAAATAAGTACAAACCTTTGAGTAGACAGTTTACATTTACATAGGCGGTTTTGGACACTAATCAAGCATAAAGCATTGTAAAATTCAGCAAGCTATATGTTTCATTTAAATATTTTTAATTTTTTATAATTTTTTTTTATTCTTTTTCAATTTCGGCTAAACTCAAAATAAATTTATTTTTGACAGCTGAGTGCATAGTTTGGTTTCAGAGATGTTTTTGAACTGTGTTCGCTACTTATTGAGTTGTGTTGTTGTTATTATCGGTTAAAGAATTTTTTGTCTGTCTGTTTGAGACCTCTTAGGAAACCCCTTAGAAAACTTCTTTCATATATAACCATTAGAATGCGTTGATTTGAGGGGATTCTCTGGTGTAAGGGGTCGAATTTTTTAGCGCAGTTGGCTACTCGAAAATAAGGTTAGATTTTTTGATTCCATAACTTCGAAAACGGTTTGAATTTCGAATATTTTTTTAGGAAATTTGACAAAAAAAAAAAAAAATTGAAAAAGCTTGTGGTGGCAGCTACAAATTCAAAAACAAGTTGGATTTCGAAAAATTCATCTCCCATTTAGGGAGACAGTTATAACTTCGTAATCAATAGTAATTTTTAAAAATCCTTTAAGGAAATGGCTAAAACTATGAAAATAGTTTCAATTTCGAAAAAAAAGCTTCAGAAAGACGGCTATGAATTCGAAATCAATTGGAATTTCGCAAAGTTCTCTAAAGAAGAAGGTTATTACTTTGAAAACAATTGGAATTTTGAAAAAACGCTTTAAGGTAGGTGGCTATATCTTCGGAAACAGTTTGAATTTCGAAACATAGTTTTAGTAGGACATCTATAACTCGGAAAAAGGTTGAATATTGAAAAATTTTATTAGGGAGACTACTACAACTTCGAACACAATTATAGCTCCTAATAAAACCCTTTGTAGAGACGGCTATAACTTCGAAAGCTATTAGAATTTTGAAAATAACTATAATTTCGAAAGCAGTTTAAAATTCGAAAAATCCTCTTAGCGATACTGCTATAACTTTGAAAAAAATTTTAATTTAGAAAAAAAAAACAACACTTAATATAGACGGATATGCTATAACTTTGAAAAAAATTTTAATTTAGAAAAAAAAATTAATATAAACGGATATAACTTCGAAAACAGTTCGAATTTCGAAAAATACTTTTAAGAAGATGACTAAAACTTCGAAAATAGTTAAAATATTTAAAAATGTTATTAGTAAAAAGAACATAACATAGAAAACTGTTTAAGTTATGCAAAAAAAACTTTAAGAGGACGACTGAAACTTCGAAAACTGTTGAATTTTTGAAAAATCATTTCATGTAGACAGCTCTAACTTCGAAAACAATTGGAATTTAAACAAATCTTTTCAGGAAGACGGCCATTACTAGAAAACGGTTTTGAAATTCGAAAGAAATCTTTAAGGGGAAGGAATTTCGAAAAAATTTTTTGGGAAGACGCCTTTAACTTAATAAGACATAGTGGATGTTAAAAATTTCTATTAAGAAAGCGGCTATAATTTCGAACATAAATCGACTTTTGAAAAAAATAAAAAAATCACCTAATAACTAGTCAGTCCCATAACAAAACATACTCGATTTTATAAATATTTGCAAAAATCTCATAAACTATGCTCTCTTTCTCGCTGATGTTCCTGCTGCTGCTGAAATATTTGAAAAAATATTCTTTACAAACTTTAGATTATATCAAATAAGTTACATACATATATTAAAATATTAAAAAAAGTATTGCGTTACAAATATAAATTTAAATACACATAGAAATATTATTACATATTCAGGTTGTCGAGGAATGCCTCTATTTCGACTCTCGCTTTAAACTATTTACATTACAATTTACATACACTTTGCAGAGCTTTGTATAAAAACATAGAACTTAACTATAATTTATTTAATATTTCATAAGCACACAGCGATAAGGTTTGCTGCTCGAAAATTTAACTAACACACGCAGCACACACACATACAAAGATTCATGCGAGCTACTACCACACACACACACACTTATTTACATATATTACGAAGATCACGCACGCGAACGCACGTACGCCGCTCTCTAGCTGTTTGCTGGCAGCTTCGCGTGCGCCATTGTCCTGTAAACGCTTCTAAAGCCCATGATCGTTGGTGTTGAGGAAACTGCGGCACACGCGACTCACTTCCGGATTCGCATGATTCATCAACTGCATGTAAATCTGTTTGTGTAACTGGATTTCGTTGGTCATCTCCTGCAGTTGACGCAGCAGCGCCTCCTTCTCCTTGAGCAACGTCTTGACGCGCTCCTCCACTTCGCGTGAGCGCACCTTGGCCTTCTCGCGCGACTTACGCACTGCTATGTTGTTGCGTTCGCGACGCCGACGATACTCTTCGCTGCCCTTATCGACATGTTTTAGCGAAGATTTGCGTTGATGGTGTAGCTGTTTGTTGTGGTGTTTGAGTAGGTGTGCGCCGGCCGCCAAATGCGGTAAATTCACAGAGTGATGTGCCAACACGTTGGCTGAGGTCAGATTGGTGAAGTTGGGCGCACCGCCGCCGACGCCATTGCTCATGCCACCGTTATTGCCCACCGGGCCATTGTTTGCCGCCGTCTGATACGGATTGTAGAGCCCGTTGGCGCCACCATTTGTTATGAAAGCGGCGGCTGCTGCATTATTCGCATTGGTTTCTTGCAGATGACGGCGATATTCCGGATCGATGGGTTCCTCTTTGATGGTGGACGAATCCGAGCCCACCGACGAGTTCTCATCACTGGAATTATTGCTGTATGCTGCGCCCGAGTGCACCGCTTGCGGCATGTAGGCCAATGCGCTGCGTCCATAGTTGTGTTGTTGTGTGCGTAAGGTTTGTTGTTGTAGCTGATGTTGTTGCAGCACTTTGGCCGCGGCACTAACCATGCCGTTGGGCGGCAACGTGGCCGACAAACCGCCCGGACTGGTGACCATGTCGCTAAAGATGCCCAAACCCTCCTGTTCGCGAAACTGATCGTCGATCAGGTGTTGCAGATCCAAAGTGATCTCCTGTGCGGTCAACTCATCCAGATCGGATTGTGTGTACTGTTGTAGCATTTGTTTTTGCAGCAAATTATTCACATTATTCACATTCGCATTAATCGCGGAGGCATTGTTGTTGTTGTTGAGCGCGGCGGCGGCATGCTGCATTTGATGCACCGCATGTTGCTTGACCACCAGTCCAGCGTTTTGTTGTTGTTGTGCAGCAACCGCGGCAGCAGCTGCCAAATTACCAACATTATTGCTATTGTTGTTGTTGGCATCTGTGCCGTTGTTGTTGTTTGGATTGTTGTTGTTAATATTGTTTGCAGCGTTGTTGTTTTGCTGCTGCTGCTGGCCGCTGGACATAGCCGTCAGCGTGATCTGGCCGATGATCGCCTGTTGAGGCGGTGGCTGCTTTTTGAGGTCCAGCTGGGAGAGCGTCTGCACGGTGTCGTACATCTGTGGTGACTCCATATTGAGCATTTTTAGTTGTGCAAATGAGGGCAAAATGTTTACTGTTTATACTGACTGCTTTTGTCTCGCAAGTTGAAGGGAGCTGAGATTTAGTTTTACCGTTATTGCACAAATTGTTTGTTGGGGGGGGTGTGGCAAAACTTAGCACATTTCAGCGGTTTCACTGCTTTTGAGTTCACTGCTGTAGTTGTTTTCACTTTTTTTTTTCAAAAGTTGTTCACATTTAAAGTTGATTTGGGGAAAGGCTATTATTTTTACTCTTTTTCAAAGTTTGTCACAGTTTTATGTGTTTTAGAATTTTTACAAACTGTATATCTAAAAACTTGTTTTGGCTTTTATACTCTTATCCACTTCTTATCTGAGGTAAAATCTTTGGATTATTTTATAAAATTTGTCACACGGTTAATTTTTGAAATTATTTTTAATGTTTTTTAATTGTTTATTTTTTCTTTTTTTAATTAAATTTG
>NW_017537279.1:1359078-1393242 GCF_001853355.1 Bactrocera latifrons
TAATTTTTTTATTATTTTCGAATTTTCTATTTTGTTTTGTAATTATTTTCACGAAAATACAATTTTTTAAACTATTTTGTTGAAATTGTTTTTTAAATTATTTTGTTTTAGTTGGTTTTTTAAACCAAATTTTTGAAATTATCTTTTAAATTACAATTTTTTAAACAATTTTTAAATCCAATGTTGTCTTTGTATTTATTTTCCCGAACATTAAGTATTTTTGAATAAACAACCTTTTTATTTTTGAATTCACAGCTTTCGTAAATATTTTTTAAATATATTTTTTTAATGTTTTTAAGCTTTCACAATTCACGTGTTATTCCACAAATGTTTTTGTTTTTGGTAATTCCGAATTCGCACAATTTTTAAAGCGCCATTTAAATTTTATAAATAAATTTTATTCAACTTTTTATTTATTTTGTTTTTTTTAATATTTTCTCTCTAATTTGTTGCTTTCAAATTTGTAACTGTCTTGCGTTATTGTTATTACAGGCAGCTGTTTTCAACTGGAATATCGCGCGCGGCGTCACTTTTACTCAACAACCTTCCTCGGTTGACTGAAGTGTTTCACAAATGATGCAACCGATTTTATATTTTCCACTTATACGACGTGCGCGTCCGCATCCGCTCGCGAGTGTAACCAACTAACCAACTCACTCACTTGCACTTATCGCCGCTGTTGCCGCTGCTAATACTGCTACTACTGCGTCTGCGGCGCTGTAATGACTCTTTGACAAGTCTTCAGCGTCTTCGTTTTGGCCCAATAATGACGAAGATGTCTTCGTAAGCTTACAGCGGCGACTGCACACTGCCGCACTACGCTAGCGCGCAACACAAAAAAGCGCAAACCGCCGAAAAACAAAGCGCACACAGCCCAGCCAGCTATACAACCACCGACCAAGTAACCGAATCACCCGACCGCTAACCACTCGCGCTCAACAAAACCACAGTGACGTCGTTTATGCAATGACGAATGACGTATGCGCGGGGAAGCTCGTCAACTCTGACTGTTGGAAACACGTTCTCAGCACTTTACAAACTCCACGAGCAAATAGTTACGCCCAAAAAATGCTCGGCTACTTTTTTAATTGCTAACGCAGTTACTTGCCTCGCAACGATATCTAGTATACCAATACGTACGAAGCGTTCAACACGTCTTAGAGCCACAATTGGTAAATTGTAACTAAAATCTGAACTGCAATTCGTCGTTGTAATTCCCGCCAACAGCCGAAAAAAGCACATACTCCGAAGAAAGAGCATCAAAGCGAAACGGGAAAGGCGTGCACACAAGTAAATTGTAAAAAGAAATCTTCAGTCCAAAAGAAGTTGCCGAAACTTACATACCGTCACACGAGTCTGTATACACAAATATACCACTCATACGGACTGATCGTAAAACACAGAAGCCACATACATAATTACATATTCCTGTATACGAATATGGCACATAAAACCGAAGGCACAGTTCCCCCTATCCCACGCTGAAACGCGTGTGCTTTTGTAAGCAAATTACTGCATTGCCGTAGCCGCTGCAACTACCTGTGGATCTCCCGTTGCTACTACAAAGGGGGGGAGGGGGTTGCTCTCTCAGTCAGTTACAGTCCGCCACGATCAGCCGCTTCGTGTGGCTGACTATGTACGGCTCACTCTCAGTGTTCCCAAAATCACTTTCGCTCTCATTTATGGAATGCAGTTCGCCTGCTTGCTATTTGTTTGGCTGGTCGTTCGGCTGGCCGCTTGCCATGCCCTCAACAACACTATCAGTGAATTTTTTACTGTTTTCTATTTGTGGATATCACAAAGTACGCATACGTCATAGAGAGCTTTGGAGAGCCAGTAGTATTGGCCAGCTTGTCTCTAGTCAAAGTAATGGGTTCATTTAATTTAATTTTTTTGAAAATCAACCACCAATTATAAAACACAGAACCTCTCAATTTAATGGGAATGTTTATTATTCTTCGAAACAATATTCTTTCGGATTTATTTTTTGAAGATTAAATGATGAACGTCTACATCGCAGATTGTAACTCCCTTGAGTCGAATTTTCGATGACTCGTTTGAGCATTTTGACTGGTAACTGGCGAACGACATGCATGATGTTTTGATCCAAGACCTGCATTGAAGCGGGATTGTCCACATGGACTTTAGACTTTACATATCCCCACAGGAAAAAGTCTAGGTATGATATTACACGATAGCCAATCGACCTGTTCAAAACGTGAAATTATCTGCTCACCAAAGTATTTTTTCGTAAAACCATTGATTTATGTGATGGTGTGAAGTGTCGCCGCCTTGTAGAAACCAAAACACCAAACTGTTGCTCGGTCTCCACGGTCTTATAGAACATTCTCAGATAAGGCAGGTATATTTTCTTCTCTATGTGCTGTGGTCTATTCGGTCGAATATTATAAAATAATGGGTGCTAGGTCTCAAGATGGGCTGCGAAGAGTGCGTCCAGTATGCCGATGCGACGCAAACGAAACACATTCTTTTATCTCTAAAAATTTCAGAAAAAGCGGTCTCAGGTTCTAGAGAGAACGTGGATGGTTTTGAAAACGTCATTTGCGAGAAAAACGTGTTTAAAATTTAAGTTTCAGCCGAACCAGTTTGAATACTGAGTCAGCAAAATACTTACTATAGCTCCCAAAATAGTTTCCATTTTCAAAATTTATTACTTAAACCTTAAATTTGAAAATAGAAAAAAAACGTTTATTTTCGAGAAAAACGCGTTTAAAATTTAAGTTTCAGCCGAACCTGTTTGAATACTGAGTCAGCAAAATACTTACTATAGCTCCCAAAATAGTTTCCATTTTCAAAATTTATTACTTAAACCTTTAATTTGAAAATAGAAAAAAACGTTTATTTTTTATTTCCGAACTAGAATAACTCCCTAAAAGAACTGCTCTTAATAAGTATAACATTCTAAAAGCCCTTATATAAATTGGTTTATCTCTCTCTCTATCTTGATATTTAAATTTTTAGTTTCTCTACTTGGGTTATATTGGGCTCAAGGCTTAAAAATCTCTTCGGACTTCGAAGGCTCAAAAATTTTATGCAGATTACTGATTACATGTCGGTTGGGTAAGAGTTGGAGAACCGAGTTTGCCAATCATTTGAACGGCTTTATTATTTGTATGGGTTTAGCAACTCCTCGAGTTTGAAAAGACTGCATACTGAGCCTGAGATCTGACATGATCTTTTCAAATACATTTTTCTGAAAGGTAAAACCTTCATTTGGCCGCAAGTTGGCAAATCGGACTTGGTCACGAATCTCTGAGTACATACATATTTGTAGAGTAATATTTTAATTTATTATTATTTATTTAAAATATGCAGAGAGTTTCCCACACGTCTCCGTAACATTAGAAACTTTTAATAAATTATTTCCCAAATCAATATTCATGTACTTCCACGATCGAATTGCATAGCATTTTGGCTTTGTTAGAACTAGTTCTGTTTCTACCTCCTTCACTCTCTCACTCTCTCTCTCTTTGTGACGTCATGCAATCGCATTTCCGTAGTTTATTTTTCTGCACTCTCTACTACATTCGTGCTCTAACGGTACTATTGGTACATACTCATATGCATACATGCACGAGCATGTTAGATATATGTATGTATAAGCTCACCAAAACGAGCCCCAAGCTAGCAACAACAACATTGTATATTTGTATTTATGTGTGTGTATACACACAAACACGATCGAGATTCATGCCACTCTCGCTTTCATTTCCGATTCGGAGAAACGCGTTGGCGTTAGTTTCGATTTCGACGCCAACTCAGTTGTCGTGAACGCTGTCGAATGCTCTCTGTTTACGCTTTGTAAGTTGTTTTGATAAGTAGGTGGATGTGGGGTGGAGTGCTATGCTTGGTAGCAGACGTAACTCGTGAGTGCCGTTATCAGCTGATTGTTAAGTGTTGCTCTGCCGCTTTTTGTTATGGCTTTGATTGCAAGTGTGTGAGTTTTTACTATATTTATTCATATCGCGTGAACTGTTTACGTATATACATATGTACATATGTATTTACTAGAAGATAATTATTGTACTAAATTTTTATTTTGAATATTACGAAAAAAGTGACAGAAAATGTCCTTGAATCGTAATCGTACAAAAGCAAAATCTCTCCACTTTATTGGACTCTTCTAGGCATATGCGCAGGGTGTAAATAAAATATATTGCAAGGTATGGAGCGGCATTTCAATGTTTTTGAAAGCCGGAAGTGACCCTGACCCCTAGTAGTGTTMACTAACTCACCAAGTTGCACCCAACTCACAAAATACAAAAATACTCGCTGAGAATAAATCTTTATAGTACTTGGCAAGTAGTATAGCATCGCCTTCTTCTATGTGAAACCAGCATCCAAGAACAATTCCACCAAGTCAAACCAAACTTGGTACTAAATATTATCGTGCTATTTTTATGCTATAGTGTGAGAGTGGTTGAAGTCGATCTACAACCTGGTGCTCAAATATTGGGTCGTTCACTAAGTACTTTCATTTAATGACGCAGATCTCATCGTATTTTTTCCCAGTCAACTTCATATATATTTTATATATATTTGATATATATTTGAACAGCTGAAATAATCAGGCTTTTTTGGAATATTTTTTGTTGGTGCTCTATCATGGATGGAAGATCGATAACAGCATTTTTGTTCCGACAACTGCTATCATGAGGATGCACCACGTCATGGAAAGACTTTGAAGCAGAAGTCAATAAAAACAAGAAAAAACGTTAGCTTCGGTGCAACCCTTCACAGTTGCATTTCAGTTAGTAACTTTATGTTCAGTTTGTATGAAAGCTATATGCTATAGTAATCCGATCTGAACAATTTCTTCGGAGATTACATTGTTGTATTAAAAAATAATGTATATCAAATTTCCTAAATATATCTTGTCAAATGTGAAAGTTTTCCATACAAGAACTTAATTCCGATCATGCAGTTTGTATGGCAGATATATGTTATGGTGGTCCGATATCGGCAGTTCCGACAAATGAGCAGCTTCTTGAAGAGAAAATGATGTTGGCAAAATTTCAAAACGATATCTTAAGAACGGAGGGGCTAGTTCGTATACATACAGACAGATAGACGGACATTGCTAAATCGACTCAGCTCGACATACTGATCGTTTATATATGTATATACTTTATAGGGTCTCCGGGTGTTACAAACTTCCTGACAAACTTAATATACCCTGTTCAGGGTATCAAGCTTCGATGGATGAAAATCGCCGAACAACTCGAGACGACGAAAAGTTTACCAAAAGTTAAAGTGCAAGAGATCATGGTCAAAGAAGAATAAACCAGCTCAAATCACTTCATAGTTTCAATTATTTCATCTGAAGATTACATTATATAAACCAAGCTTTAGTGAAGTTATCGGAATAAAACTTTGCAAAAATATAATACCTGCAAAGCAAGTCTCTTAAAATGCAAAGATGATCGAAATCTTTTCAAGACCTCCCTTACCAAATATGTAAACATGATTTCGAGTATGCTTGAGTAAGGTCAAAAGTTAAATTAATCCAATCAGATCTTCCTTAATTCCAATATACTCTATACAGTATTTTCCGACTTTTCAGCTGATGTTTATTCATTATTTAATATATATTAAATGAATCGGACGGGAAGAAATCAAAGTCCATAATAAAAATAGGTAGTGACACACCCTCACAAAACAAGCTGTGCTTGAGTATAAAAAATATATTTTCCCTTCATTGAAACGTTGCTTAACAATCAATGGACACATCATTCTTTGATGAAATACCATTTGCAATTAAAGGTGTTTCTTTTTGTAATCGTGCATTCAGGAGTTTTCTTCCTGGTACACATTTTGTAATAACACCAAGTTTCGCAATGGTATTGATAAAGTATAACCTGATAGAGAGTACACAAGTTGGGTAATTACGGTGTGTTGATTTCATATGAAGGATTGCGAAAATCATTGGAAAAYATAAAACAAAGAAAATCCATATTGATAACATTAGCCGGAAATAAAAAAGAGGTGTGCTTGGTACTTTTTTTATTGAAGTAAAAAATTGCACAATATTGTGTAAATTAAGTAATATGGTGGCAGGGATTAGTCAAGAGAACTCGGTTCACATAAAAAGAGTTCATATGTATAATTAATAATGCAGAATAGACTAGGAGGTATATAATAATAGTATTATAATATACAACGTATATCAAGCAAGTTTGTATTGTATGTTGACTTCGCTCACAAGAAGTGCTAAGGTCGAACTTACGCCAACATTAGAGAATATTTCGAAGTGCCTGTAAAGTTTGTTATAGGAGGGTTCTACATAATTTTTTTAATCAACGGAATTCTTTATAATTTTTGGACGTTCTCTAAATAATTTCTTTTTTATTGAGTAAAACAAGTTATCCTTACAGACAAAAACTAGAGTGTTTTTGACAACGCGATTTGAGGTAAATGTGCTCTCATCTAAAAAATTTTGCAGCGACCGGAACAACTAATAGTCCTAAGGTTCCAAGTCTGGAGAGTACGGTGGGGTGTGTTASAATATTCCATTCAAACTACAAAAGCTTTTGACGAGTCATCAAACTTGTATAAGGCCTCGCATTATACTGTGGGATCACTACACCTATTCTATTGATCAATTCTCTCCTCTTCTGTTTGAGTTCATGACTCAGCTTGCTCAGCGGATCACAATACATTTCAGATTCAATCGCAGTATTTTCGAGCTCAAAACAAACGATCCTTTTGAAATCCCACCAAACAGAAAACATAACTTTATTTTGGTGACTGCTGGCCTTGGTTTAGTGTTTTTAGACCATGATCTCTTGGGCTTTACATTTTCGTAAATGACCCTCTTTGCGTAGCCAGTAACAATGCGTTTCAAAAATGGACCTCTGAATTGATCGTCAGTATAATTTCAGGGAATAGTTTTATTTCAAAGGCGAAATCCGCCAAATACTTTTTTCTAAAGGTTCCAGTTTTATAAAATTATTGTATATTACTGGGCTTGTTGGAGCGATTGGACATCGAAACCAAAGATAGACTAAGACTTATCATTCCATGTTAGATTTCATGTATAATCCCTTAGGATGGGAGGATCATATTTAGACTATGATGTTAGATGTTCAGTCCTTTGTGAACCCAGACGAAAATTTCCTCTAGTTGCATATTAGTAAAGGGGTAAGTGCCGTGTTTTATTATGATCAAGTGCTTCATTTCTATTCTCGCAATTTCACCTAAACGTTTAAAAGTATGAGTTCAGAGGTGGTTTTTGTCTTGATCTGGCAAAAGCAGGAAATTCAACACTTAGTATATGGAGAGGTATATATGCCTTGCTTTTGATTTTTGGAAAAAAGTATTGTCAAGTTTGAAGATGTTTCCGAATGACAAATAAATGTCAGGTAGGCACAAAATGTTTTGGATATTGGACTGAAATTTGTCATTGAACTCAAGCCTTGCATCACATAGTAACATCGCACCTCAACTATTGCTGAAACGTCAAGGTTTATATACAACTTAAATCACCGTTTTCGCTTAGGTCTAAGGCTTGATTGAACTCGAGTGTGATCTTTATTCAAATACAAGGCAAGAAGCCTAGAAAACACCGCTTACTTTTGTTTGTAGCCCACCGAGTACCAATTGTTATACCTTTTAGCCAAAATTTATCAGTTACGGACATGACTATTTATATACCCATCCATAACGCAAAAACCGCGGCGAATAAAGTGCAAACGCCAAAAAAAAAGGAAAAACCTCGGGTGAAAACTGCAACTGACTGATAAGCGTAGGTGGTTGAGATCGCTAAAACGTAGCAAATAATAAAAATACTCAAACTTCGTGAATTCGAGCATTGAACTAAGCGCTGAATCAGCTAGTCAGTGGCAGCGAACCCAACAGACTCGGTAGCCCCAAAAACAAAGCAACGACAGATAAAATAATCTAATCTGCAAACGTTCGCACGCCCAGTCTGTACACGTATGCGCATATCCATAATCGGAATGGTTGTTTTTCCTGTTTTGTTAAGGAAAACTTTTATTTTTGGCGAAACGTGTGAGAAATTTCTCCCTCTACCAGGCGGGAGCTTGCACACATTTGCTGCAATTCTTATCGTTCACTTTCGACCAATTCAAAACATTATTAGATAAAGCAAATATATGAATATATGGGTATATACTTGTTTACTAGGTTGAGTTAAAAACTTGTATATATAATTTATGGGTTCAGATTAAAATATATTCCCATAAGGAAATATTTTTTTTTTTTTTTACAAGTTTTAAAAGATTTCGGTGAACGCTCAAACTCCCATTTAAATAATAATATATATAAAACTAAAATTCCTCTTCTTTAAAAATACAATAACTTTTGAATTATTTAGAATAAGGAATTATTTTAGAGCATAATATTTCCTAAAAAATCTACCTCTCTTTCAATTCGTAAATCTACATCGGGGGTATTTTTTTCAATTCAAAAATTCGTAGATTTAAATGCTTTCGAAAAGTCGAAAGAATTGAAAAAATTTCCCTACAGAGTTATTTTATTGGGTCAACCTAATGTGTATATAAAGACGCAAATATTTGCATATAGATGTTTTTAGAGCATAAAACTTCCTAAAAAACTACCCAGGAATATTTTTGCAGTTCAAAAATCGGTACATTTAAAAGCCGTAGAGAAGTGAAAAAATATAGATATAATTAAAAAAATGGATTCTTGTACCTCGAGGTTATTTTTTCAATTCCAATTTCGTGATAAAAAACTTTAGAGTGAGTAAAGTGAAAAAATGTTATTTATGAAAATTTTCTTGTAGGGATATTTTTTTGGTTATAAATATATATACTATTAGATATAAATTCACAAACATTTGCATACGAATTATTGTAGAACATAAAAAAAACCTAAAAATTCCTCCGCAAGAGTATTTTTTAAATTAAAAAAATTGTACATTCAAAAGCCATCAAAAAGTGAAAATAAATCAAAATAAAATCAAAAATGGATTGTTGGAGATCATAAAAGTTCCTAGAAACATTTAAAAGCGTTTGAAAAGTGAAGAAAAGAATTTAAAAACAAGAAACAAGAACAAGATTTCCCTACAAGAAAATTTTTTGCTTAACCTAATGTTTATGTAAATTCGCGAACCTTTTCATCTGAATTCTGGTAGAGCATACAATTTTAAAAAATTCTACCCCTGGGGTATTTTTTATATTCAAAAATTCGTACAAATAAAAACCTTAGAAAAGGAAAAAAGTATAATTATAAAAACGCACTCTTGTAAAGAATAAAATTTCCTAAAAACTATACCTCGAGGGTATTTTTTAAATTCGAAAATTTCAGTATTAAAAACTTTCGAAAAGCGAAAAATATATGATTTAAGAAAATTTCCCACATAATACGCAAACCATTAGCATATGGATTCTGGTAGAGGATAAAATTTCCTAAAAATTTTACCATGGGGTATTTTTTTAATTCAAAAATTCGTACATTGAAAAGATGGAAAATGGAAAAAATAAAATTAAAAATAATTTTAAAAAATTAATGGTAGGGATATTTTTTGTATTACCCTAATGTGTAAATAAATTCGGAAAACTTTGTATTCAGGCTAGCACCACTCGGTTTATGTAAATATAAGTGAAAAAAAATTCAAATATAATTTTAAAACAATTTCCTAGTGGGGATATTTCTTCGTATTCACTTCGTATTCAGGGAAGCACCAGTCAATGCGCTTAAATATAAATAAATTTCGCTCAGTTCATAAGTAGTTATATATGTACATACATACAAACATATATGGTACATGTCCATAGAATTGATTATCACAAAAATTAATAACAACTGTTATTCGATAATTTCACAGCGAAAAGGAGTTCAATAAACCTGCATCTAAATAGCAGAATTTGTTGTGGCGCTTTGCTTACACTCGAAATATTCCTAAATACTTTTGGCTCAGCGTTATGCTTGTTGCATCGAATTTATCTGAGTTTCTCAGGAAGAGGGCAGAAAGGTAGATTGAATCGCTAATGCTTTGTTCATTGCTCTAATTCGTTTGAAATTCGGCATGCTATTTTGCTGACACTTTTTGCGGGAAAACGGTACTTGTGGCGCCACCTTTCAGATGCAGCAGAAATATTATTTCCGTGAAAACCCATCGAAGTGCATTAGCTTATTGACATATGAGTAATAATATGTGCGAAAAGTTTATAACAGAATATTTCACTCACTTGGAATTTCGAAAGATCGAAGCCGAACGACATGTGTACTTGTATTTTCAGGTGTTGCAAAACTTTATTTTAGAAAAGTAAGTAACTGCTACGATTTCATTAATATATCGCACAGAGTGACTGATATTTCCAAAAAAGGTCGGAAACAATGTACTTAGGTCCCCACATTCTATTATCTAGAGTCTTTAGAAGTAATCACTCGACATCGGACATTTTTAGACATACCTTTGCGGCACTAATTTTGTAAAGTTTTAGAATAACCCTTAATATGCGATTCGTCTGCGAACAGAAAACGGTACGAAGTCTGAGCACTAACGAAACTTTCATAGGACTTTCGAAGTATTTCCAGTTGAACTTGACACATTAAGTGGTTTCGGAGGTTTTGCATTTCCTTTTTGCTCAGTTACAATACTTGAAGGCTTTTCTACATTCTTGCAACAAATCGTGATATTTTTCTAATTATTATATCAGCACTTCAACGTGAGTTCCAACTGGGTGAATAGACGATGTTTAACTGACAACGCAAGTAAATGGTTTTATTTACCAGGAGGTATGTACATATGTATAATATCAAAGACGAGCCTTTTTCTCATTTTGAAACTCACGTCTTCAACCTGTTGATAAGGCAAAACACCTTAGATTTTCCCTTGTTTGAATGTGTCATAAATCGGTCCTTATATTGCTGAGGAGGAGCTTTAGGGAAAAGGTAAGGACTTTCAACAATCCAATAATGTAAATGGTGTATTCGTCTGGTGGAGGGCGCTCGAAATACCGCACTTGCATCTCTGGCTACTGCGCGCCACACCAACAAGCAGTGAGCTCTTTACGGATGGGTCGAAGTTAAGAAGGAAGATTGGTGGGGAAGTTTTCTATAAGGAGCGAATCCGAGAATCTTATTTTTAAACTACTGGACTAGTGTTTTTCAGGCAGAAATGGCTGCTATTAAGATGGCGCTAGACATAGTTCAACCTCTTTCAGGGAGGCAAAAATTCACTCCAGCAGCAGAACGATAATAACAGCGCTAAGGTCGCTAACTGTCCGCTCGAAGATAGGCAAGGAATGTCTGCCCTCACTCGAAATTACAACAAGCTACTACATTATCAGACTCGTTTCAGTGTCTGGTCACAGCGGAGTCGCTGGCAATTGCAAAGCCGTCCAGAGGAGGCAAGTGGAATGGGTACAAGTTGAATCTCCATTGACATCTTGCGTCCTTGCTTTGTATCAATGGACCTCGCGTTCAGTTAATAGACGAAAAGATTATCTGAACTACTTGTCTTTAGTAAAGTTTCTTTTTTTTTCAGACATTTTTCCACAAATAATTGAATTAAGTAAGTTTCTTTTGTGTAATTTCTATATCTAATGGCTGGAATATCGGTTTATCCATCGATATATGTATCTTCAATAGACCTGGTTAAGTATATCTAAAGATCTCCATATCAACAAAATAGGAGGAGTCGGACTTCACTTTAGTTTAGAGAAAACCCTCTCCACCCTTCCCCACAAAAGAAATACATTTCGACGAATACACTGTCAGTATGTAACGCGCTCTTCTTGCTGACAATAACATTTTCCCAGTCGAATAAATGCATAATTCGACTACCGCTGTTCAAACATACTTACATACAAATATATTTGAAGTACTTGCATATCTCTTCCAAGCAGCGACAAGCAATTCGGCTTGAATCAGCAGTGTTCACACCTCTTTCTTTAGAAGAACTCACCGGCAGAGTTCACAAGAGTTCTACGACCTTAATACTCATGTGTTTACTTTTTGCTCCAACTTTGGACCGAGCGCAATTTTTTATTATTATTATTTATAATATTTTCAATGTATTTGCATTAGTCAGTGGAAAACGTGTCCAGTTCAAATATTGACGGTGCAGTGAAACATGCTGAATTCGACGAAAGTCGGAAAGGTAAGTGTGGTGTATTTCTAAATGCCAAGAAGGAATTCCTTAAATCAGCAATTAAGTACTGGCCTTTAAGCAGCAATTAATTCTAGATGAATAATCAATAATTTTAATAAAGTAAACTGATTTGATATTTGATATAAAGAGTGATCCATTTCGATTAACACAACGCTGTTGTCCAAGTACTTATTGCCGCCCAAAAGGCTGGCAAAAAGTTCGTAATTGGAACGCTAGAAAGTAGAGAAGAATAAAAAAAAAGTTTGTTTTGTAATAAAGAATATTTTTTCATTTTTTCATTAATTTTTGCCATTCAAAAATCGTTTTCTACTACCATACTTACCGTTACAGTTGCTAAACTGAAACTTACTTCTCAAATTTACCTGATTCGATCTGATTACCTTTTGGTACCTTAGACAGCATTTCCTCTTTAAATGGCAAGTAGACCGTTTGACGATTCGCCAATACGCCACAACTATGGTCTCAATTGTCTATTGCTCATATCTAAATTTGATCTATGTTATTGAGTATTGGCATTAATTACGACACATTAATGCACTCAGTGGGTTTATCGGTAGTAAGCGATTATTGCGATCGCGGCAACGAGCAACTCATTCAGTTTTTGGCTAACAAAGAATTCCATTGCGCTGAAGCTTTGCTGCCGTGAAGAACATAGATATATGCAAATACGAGTGGGTATATTAAGTACAGTGAAAGCTCGGCGGGCAGAGCGAGAGCTCTAAATTTTATTCCCTAGAAGTGGAAGACTATGCCAGACTGGCAACTGATTTATACTGAAGATACATCGAGTGCACATATTTGTTAGAAGAGTTTTGTTTCGATAAGTACGATCAGAGACCTAGGAAAATTTTCCTTCACTCTTTTTATACTCTCACAACAAAGTTGCTAAAGAGAGTATTATAGTTTTGTTCACATAACGGTTGTTTGTAAGTCCTAAAACTAAAAGAGTTAGATATAAGGTTATATATATATGATCAGGGTGACGAGTAGAGTTGAAATCCGGATGTCTGTCTGTCCGTCCGTCCGAGCAAGCTGTAACTTGAGTAAAAATTGAGATATTATGATGAAACTTGTTACACGTATTTCTTCTCTCCATAAGAAGGTTAAGTTCGAAGATGGGCAAAATTGGCCCACTGCCACGCCCACAAAATGGCGGAAACCGAAAACCTATAAAGTGTCATAACTAAGCCATAAATAAAGATATTAAAATGAAATTCGGCACAAAGGATCGCATTAGGGAGGGACATATTTGGACGTAATTTTTTTGGAAAAGTGGGCGTGGCCCCGCCCCCTACTAACTTTTTTGTACATATCTCGAAAACTACTGTAGCTATATCAACCAAACTGTATAGAGTCGTTTCTTTTAGGCATTTCCATATACAGTTAAAAAATGGAAGAAATCGGATAATAACCACGCCCACCTCCCATACAAAGGTTATATTGAAAATCACTAAAAGTGCATTAACCGACTAACAAAAAACGGCAGAAACACTAAATTTTACGGAAGAAATGTCAGAAGTAAGCTGCATCCAGGGATTTTTTAAAAATTGAAAATGGGCGTGGCGTCGCCCACTTATGAACCAAAAACCATATCTCAGGCAGTACTCGACCGA
The DNA here is from genome assembly GCF_001853355.1 of Bactrocera latifrons. Taxonomy (NCBI): domain Eukaryota; kingdom Metazoa; phylum Arthropoda; class Insecta; order Diptera; family Tephritidae; genus Bactrocera; species Bactrocera latifrons. The sequence goes on from NW_017537279.1 coordinate 1,372,813, forward strand.
TTTCAATGAATTTCGGTATGTAATATTTCCTTAACACCCTAATGACAATACGGGCGAAATCGGTTCACAACCACGCCTGAAATCTCGATTATCACTTTATCATGCGAGAGTATAAAATGTTCGGTGACACCCGAACTTAGCCCTTCCTTACTTGTTTCAATCTAAACTCTCTCAATTTTATTAAGATACTTGACATTATGGCCGATATATGCGGTACTAAATCACCCGGAATTTCTAAAATCTTCATATTAGGTATATGGCGACTGAGGGAAATATCGACCCGATTCAATATGTCTCTTACCCACAAACATACTAATAACAGGAAAGAATTCTCTCTGAATTATGTATGTATATATCTAACACATTTACCGATATTTTCATTAAAAGGTCAAGTATAGCTATTCTAAATATTCAGTACCTATGGGCTTGAACAGTTTTTGTTGGATTTGAAAAATTTGTAGTCATAAGATAAGATCTGAAGACAATTTTCGTGCTTTGTACACTTGAAAGGAAAGAATCAGATGGTGTTCAAAATTGTGTTATAAGAGAACTAGGCGTGGCTGCTGTTCGATTTCGCCTCCAGATGAATGTTACAAAATTTGGTTGAAAACGGCCGGGCGAGTCTGAAGATATAAATATATAGCGCCAGACCCATCGTTCAATTTTTCACCGACTCCTTTTAAGCCTTCTCATAAAATTCAGTGTATCTGGCGTATTTAGATAATGATATGGGAGATGTTATCTTCCGGTTTCATCCATTCTTATATTATTGAGGACCTCTAAGAATTGTCCTAAGTGAATTTGGTTTTTTAGCTTTATTGGTCTAGAAGATATCTACAGTAAAACTCATCAAGAAGCGAGGTTACTCCCAGTTATTCAATATTTTTACCCCAGATATCGAAGATGTCGATATGGCGATGGATTGTCGGCAGAGCTATTTTAATACCGCTGCATAAAACTCACAAGGTGCATGTATCAGCTAAATTCACACATTCTGTAATTAAAGCATGCCCATGATTGGAATCTAAGTGGACTCTGTCCAATCCACTGAAGCGTTGTCCCCACAATCACGTCAATAACCGCGGGATAAAACTCCTTAATATCGAAAATTCGACGGTACAAATAAAGCAGCCTCTATGCGGTTTGTCCGAATTTGATATCTTTGTACCTCCTATATGGCTGTGTAAACTGACATTGATCAATATCAAAAGCTCTGTCAGGATCAGGAAGGACCGCTTCGACTCTTTCGACATGAAAGAAGATTTCACACAAGGACACTACCCATCGTGTGACTTCTTCAATCTAATACTTTAAAAACTAATATACAGCTGATCGCCTAGCCATTAATATTGATATCACCGATTTCAACCACCTCGCAATTAGTTCTGTTTTTTCCAGACTTTAACAGGAAGCAAAGGGTTGTGAACAAGGACAAGACAAAATAACTCCAATTATTAAACAACCAGCTTAAATACCCACAACAGCATGAGCCACGAAAATGAAACGCAGAATAAGTCTTGCCAACAGTTGTTACTTCGGACTAATTAGACAACTGAAAGGTAAAGTTCTCTCTCTTCGAACAAAGACCAAACTCTACAAGTCCCTCATCAATCCCGTCCTACTGCTATGGTGCAAACACTTGGACTTGGACTGAAAAGTAAGTGTTTCTGAGCATATCTTCTAGCCCTGTATGGCCGTTTAAATGACATCCGACATTAGAGTTGACTTTAAATTGTTGATCTTGATGAAAATTTGTGACATTTGTGACATTATTGAAATTTTAATTTTCTTAAAAATATTGGGCTGAATACGAAATAAATCGGTACACACAATAATAATTTTGGATCGTTCGGTTGACCTTTTCTCTCAGTATGCTACACAATAAATTTACTCCCTTAATAATGATTAAATGTTGGAAAGTTAATAACTGATTTTAATATATAATTAAATGTTATCATATATAATTATATTAAAAAAATTAATTAGCACAAAAAAAATACGTTTCTCTTGTGAACACCCCTAATATCTAAACAGCAAACACATTGGCTACAAAACTGTCAGCGCATGCTGTGTATGTCTTAGCTAAAGCACGGAACTTTTTTCGTATACAGTACGGAACGAAAATTCACCAAGCTTTAATGACTAATTGAAATGCAAATATTTGATTAAAAATATATTTTTTTATTTATTTTGTTATTAAAGCTACATTAATATAACATAAAACGAGTATATGCACATTGTTATTGCATATGCATTGAAACTAACGGTATGAGTGTATTTGCAGGTGTGCGGGCTATGCTTACTTTATGACTGTGTGTGTGCGTTTACGGTTATATTTGACTTTTTAGGTTAAAAATTATGTTTAACTTAAATTTTACAACTAAGAAAGTGGACGTTTTTTGAAGTAAACAATTTCCGAGTATTCGAGACAGCTTTAATATTTTTTTTTTTTAATTTTTGTGTATATGTGTGTGTGCGTGTTCTTATAAATACTTGACTTTTCATTTTGTTAATATTGCTGCTTTAATGTACTACTTAAATAAAATTATACTTAAAGCTAATAATCACATAACTAATGCACATACATGAGGGTGGGTCAGAATTTTTTATATTAAAAAAAAAAATTTTTTCTTTAGAAGATATCGTTTGAAATTACGAGAAAAAATGTTTTTAATTTTTTTAAATGATATTTTTTTTAGAAAATATTGTTTGAAATCAGGAGAAAAATATTAAAAAAAAAAATTTTTTAACTGTTTTTATATACATATGTGTATATATGTCGCGGTATCTAAGGTTCTGAGTTAATTTTAAGCTGGAAAGTGTGCGCAACGATAGACACCACTCCTCGTCAAGATCGGCAACCAAAATCGTGGAATACAAAATGTCTTAAAATGAATCACCAAATTCAAATTTTTTTGACCCACCCTAATACACACACACACACTATTTTACAACTATAAGCTAAACAGTTTTTATAATTAAAATATTTTATAATAAAAATTTGCATATGAGTTTGTTTTGTTTGCACTTTTACAGGAGAAATTCTCTCAATTTGCTACAGTATGTACAGCTCTGGTCCCTCTCTCTCTCTCTCTCTCGATTTCAAGACTCCGTGTTGTATATTCGTTTTGGCCTTTTTCTTTGAGGATTTTAAGAGGCTTATATCAGCTGTCGCTGGCGCCAACTCCGCTTCAGCCGAAGCCCATTAGATACTTGGGCAGGTACGTAATGGACGAGATCAGACTATAACTATAGATTTGAGGAGGATTGCAGAAGAAATGTGTAAAGCGCTTTTGTTGGAACCCATTTTTATTTGTTTTATTTATATTTGTAATAATTAAAAGTGTTTATAATTTATATATACATTTTATATTCACAGTTTGGTGTGTTGTGTGCACGAACTTTTGATTTTCAAGCGCCCATTAACCGCGGCATAACGCGCCACCAGCCACCATAAATCATATCCAAAATCCAAATCCATTTACAAAATTATATCCAATTGTAAAATTATTAAAAATTAAAATTATATTATATAAAATTTTAAACTAAAAAGCAAGTCGTTTTTTTCATCCACCTGCACCCGGTCAGCGTCTAAATATGTAAAGCACATCGGGCACTCGCCACTTTTCGGTTGTGGTCTCGGCTTTGTTCTCCTCGCTGGCGAGTTGTAATTTGTGCCGTTAGCCGCAACGTGTTTTGTGTTTAGCCAAGTATTTTGTTTTGCAGTGTGTATGTGTTTTTGTTGTTGTTCCAAGCACCGTTTTGTTGCATAAGTGCGTTTATTGAAGCATAATTAATAAGTAAAATGTGTTAGTTTTGGGTTAAAATGTCGGCACTACTCTTTAAGGAGTTATATCCACCACTCTTTGAGGAGTTATATCCTCTGATGAATGTACAAAAATGCGATTTTCTTATTGCTTATATAGCTATTCTGAATATATTGGCGCTGAACCGGCAAATAGTTTGAGAGATATGAACGAATTTGTAAAAACATTTTAGCCTTTAAACAAGTTTTTCTCGAAAAGCTGTTTTAAAAGTCGGTGAGAAAGCTTTCTGGCAGGTAAAGATCGCAATATTAAAATTTTGAATATTAATTTTGATTTTTTAAGGGGTTACATGGGCCTAAGTTCTTAAGTTGGACCAATCGACTTAAATTATCACAAGATCTTCTTAAATAAATTTATTGGCTAATGTTTGAAAGAAGTAGCATAAGTGGATCTTGTGGATTTATTTTGGATATTATTTTGAATTTTTAAGGGGTTAGGTGGGTTTCACTCCCTAAATTCTTAAGTTGGACCAATCGACTTGAATTTTCATATGACCTTCTTAGCTATAGTAATCAGGTAATGATCGAAGAAATAAAATTTTGATTAATTTATTAATTTCGATTTTTTAAGGATTTACATAGGCTTCACGGCCTAAGCACTCGGGGGTTCAAATTTTTCACAAAAAAAAAAAAAAAAAACAAACAAACTGAGGCATTTTTGGGCGTCGGACAATTTACCAAAAATATTGACTAGTTCCTAGATCATTACCTCTATTCATTTATCGTAAAAATTTTTTATTTTTATTTTTTGGTTTTGAGTTAATTTTAAGCAGAAAAATCTTTTCCCGCATACTCCCTTTTTCGACAATCCGTTGGAGTTCGGCTACATGTTCAAGGTAAGCAAACATTTTTCAGATTTAATCGTGAGTTATTAAAGTACATAAAATGCTTTAAATGTACATTAGTTTTTAGTTATTTATTTAAGAAAAATTCACAAAAAAAAAATTATGACTTCAAGTGGATATAACCCCTTAAATGGACTCGATCTACGTCACCGCAACCGAAGCTGTCGAGCGAATAGTTAAGGTGCATACAATGTGTAAGAAATTAGCGCTAATTAAACTAAATTGATTTAATTTAAATTCATTTTATAATTTATTTACTAGTACTTAGTCACTTAAAATGTTTGAAACAGCTTCATATGTGTTGGTAACTGCGGAAACACTACAAGATAAGCAAAGATAAGAGATAACAGATAATGTACAATGGAAAGCAGCTGACAAGCATTGGTTAGTGGCAGAAGGAGGGGACAATGGACACAGGGAACAAATTCGAAAATTTTAAAGCAAACTTTTTTTGTGATGAATAGACATATAATAAAAGGGTAAATAAGGTAATAATAGGGTAATATACAGGGTAATACGGATATTTTGGGTTATATATAAGGTAATAGTATTGTAATATATAAGGTAATAAAGCAGCATATATATAATATAAGGCTATAAATGTAAATAAAACGGTATAAATACTTATGTGCAAAGAGTTAGTAAGAACACAAGATCCACTGATGCTACTATAATACCTTAAAACACTAATGATGCCACAGTTTTTCCAATATACCAACATTTATGTGCCGATTCCAAGACAATATACCAATAACAATTTCACCAGACAACAATTTTTTTTTTTTAATGTTTAAGTACATAACGGTAATGCATTCACGCAAACAGTTTTACGTACGAGTTCGTCAAGCCACGGTACAGCCATGACTTCCAGGATTTCGACGAACCGTCGTCCACTTTCGCCTCGACGTCTTCACAGAAATGCCGTCGGTCGTGCGACCGTCCACTCTTGCAATCGCACAGCATACGTTTCCGGCATTCGGCGTCACAGACCGGCCGTATGGGTGAGTTCTTCCAGTAGTTTCTGCAAAGGGGGGAAATAATGAGCATTTATAGCAAATCTAGAAGTTAGTTTTAAGAGATGCTTTCCGGTAAATGATTAGTTACTCATTGCATGAATAACCGATTTATACACGTTCGTGAACTTATGCGACGGTCAGCAGTTGTAAAGTCCCGATTAATATTCATTTAAGGTCTAGTAAAAATAATTCTTTTAGCAAACTTAGATTGATCCGATTTAGACCTTAGTCTTGCTCAAGGTAAAAAAATCGGAAAACTCGATTTTCTTCTCATGAGGTATATTTTTCACCAGAAAAATCAACCTCCACAAATAGAAATTGTTAGTAACGGCCTAAAGCCAGACCCGGACCATAAGTTGGATGCATAAGGACCACCCAACCAAGCTCGCCGGAACATCTGGCGAGCCACTATCGATGTGGCAAAAGACTGGGGCTGTTGAAACTTCTCTTCAGGTGAATTTTCCTTTAACAAAACCATTCGCTCTAAACAAGAACAGGTAATAATCACTTGGTGCCAGATTTTTTCTATCAAGAGGATGCATAAGAACCTCCAAACCAAGCTCCCGGAGAATTTGGCGAGTTACTATCGATGTGCGTGTGGCCTGACATTGTAGATGAAGCACAAGCCTTCTCCCGTTGGCTAAAGCCCGCGGCTTCTGGAAGGTTGCTTCCTTCAGACGGTCCGACTGATGCCAGTACCGGTTCAAGTTAGGGTTTAACCGTTAGAAGTTAGCTTATGATAGATGATTCTCTGCCAAACCCACCAAATGCATAACAAAATTTTCCATACAGCTTATCCGGTCTTGTTCAACCATAATATTCGCCGGCTCACGTTATGTAAATGGTTCTAAACGGCTTCTGTGCAATTCTTAGCTCCTGGGCAATTAAAGAACTGCTTACATGACGGTTCTTACTCGACGAATTTCATTAATTTTTTGATATGTACACAACTTGGCTATCCATTGCGAGGTCCAGCTTTTACATAAAATTTACCGAAAAAGAATGGACGAAATCGAAACTGTGTTATCTTGTTCTTTGGAATGGAGCCTAATTACACAACTCTGAGATCATCAAAATCGATTGCCTTATTCTTACTTTATTTTTATGACCATCTCACTTACTTGTAATATAAATCAAATAATTCTTGATTATTCGCCATCTCATCGATGAGGTTGCTCCAGTCCAGAGGCCTGAGTGCTTTCATATTATACGCGGCACGTGTCGTATACAACTTATACCATATCGGGTAGTCGTAAAGGTTTGCCTCCTTCAAATTCATGATCCAAGACTCATGATCCACGACCAAACGTGTGGTAGTGTCGTGATCACCATCAACATAGTACACACGATAGCCGGGATTTAGATCATAATACGGTGATACCGACGGACCAATATATGCTATACTTGTGGGATGACCTGAAAGTATAAAACCATTTATTGATAACTTCGTTAGCATTTTATTTATTTCAAGACTACTCACTAAGATCATGTGGATCATAGAACATTTCGAACTCATCAAAGTGCGTGTGTCCATAAAACTGCGCGGTAATTGTGCTCTCGTAACGCGAAATGATGCGATAGAAGTTGCGTGACCAAACCTTCAAGCAATCCGGATGGCCTGGCGGTATGTGACCGATCACATGTACTTTCTCGTTGGAGAACTCCGCGCTTTGCAGCTCATATATGAACCATTGCAGCTCAGTCGCCGGATCTGTGGAATTTAGCAGTAACCACCTAGAGGATAAACTAATTTAGTACAACAAACCGATACGCTTTTAACTTATAACTTTGACTCACCAATTCTTATTATTGCAATAATTCATATTGAGTGAAATAATACGGAAGCCCGGCCGCACGAGTACCGAATAGAAAGCGCCACGTCGCACTGTATGCGAGACACTCTGTGGCAGCCAACGACGCCACTGTACATCTAATTCATCATATAACCATGCTATAGAGATGTCCACTTGGTTCACATACGGCGGCGGAAAGCTGTTCACCGGTGCGCTTTCGTGATTGCCCAAAGCGGGGAAGATCGGTATGCCAGGAAACTTTTCCGTCATCTGGCGTACAGTCTCCTTGATAATTTCCAAGTTCTCTTCCTTCGTTTGGTTCCAAACGTCATGTGGCGGCAGATCGCCGGTCCATAGTATATAGTCAATATCTTTGTGCGTATCGGCGATATGCTCCAACATATTATCCACCGTACGTTTGGGCGTATCGCACTTGCGGTAGTCACCCCACTTACCGGCCGCATCATTCGGATTCGACGGACGTCCGCTGCTCAGCCGGCAACATAGCGGCTCATTGCAGTTAGCATTGGAGCCTTCCACATAGTGCGGATCGTAGTGTGTATCTGAGATGTGTAGCACTTTAAAGAATGGCGCCGCCTCTTTGGGCATACCGACTTCGGCAACCGGCGGTTTGGGCACTGGCGGAAATATCACTTCCCACTCATGGTACGGATTGTAGACATCACCACAAGCATCGCCGATCACAAAGCTGCAAATCTCATCTGGACCGAGATTGACGCGCTGCAGCACATAAATCACTTCACTGCCGAAGAGTGTCGAGACGCCCTCACACACGCGTGGACTTTGTATGTTAAGGTTAACGCAAAATTCGTAAATCAGCTTGATGATCTGCGCCTCGGTTTTGCCCGCGCGTATGTAATGCTGCAGCAGTCCAGCGCCGGCCTTGCAGGCGGTACATGAGACTTTGGACATTACGCTGTTCTCGATTTCGAATGCCACCTGCTTGAGATTGAACAGCTTCAGCGCCTTGTCCACGAACGGTGGGTAGCTGAGCCCATCCGGTGTTGTGTCATACCACAGCATGCGCGCCATTGTGTCGTTGCGTTTGAGTTGACGCAAACGCGTCAAAAACTCTTCATCGCTCTGCGCCGGTTCGGCGTTTGTGCGGTTCGGAAACTTCTTCAGTTCGACGTGCGGCGTAATGCTGCGCGGCGCTGCATGGATTTCCCAATCATCTTCCGGCACAGTCCAGTTAATCACCTTACGGTTACTGTTGAAGATGAAAGGAAAGCCTGCAAGTAGAAAAGTTCTTTAGTTTTCAAGGTTCGCAGGCGCTTGAGTATGTGAAGTTACCATAAGCCGTTGGCAGCAGTAAAATCGCAGCCGTTATAAGCAGGCGCCATCGGAAACTGTGTTGGCGGGTTGTCATTTTGCGCGCACTTCAACTCCAACTGAGCCAACTGCCGCGTATCACAGCCGTTAATATGTTGCCGCTGCTATCGTCTAAATCTCGTTGCGGGGTTGTCGGTTCAGGTAACTATGCTAAACAGCTGCATACGCGCCCCCTTTTAAAGTGAAATAAATAGTAAATCACAATTAGTTGGAATTGATAGTTTTTAAATAATATTGCTTTAAATGTATTGATAACGCAATGCAAAAATTAATTCTCGTGAAATGTTCCTCACTCATTCTTTCTAATTACAAAAGTTTAATTGGAAACCTGCAGCAAGGCGCGCAATTAAAGTTCAAAGGCAACTTGCTATAACAAAAATAGTTGTACTAAATTTACGAGTTATAGAAAACCAATCAAGCACTGAATGGTTGCTGAGCACTGCTTCACTTGAAATTCAGTTGCAGCGATTACTCAAGTGACGATGCTGTCCGGCTATCTTCTGCCCTCAATTATTCCCGCAAACCCTCTTCAAACAATGCTTGTCCGCATCATCGCGCCGTTACATAAGCCAACTTAACTACTGGACCGCTAAGTTTATGCGCCGTCATCAATTGTCTGTTGACCAGACGCTGGCTGCATCAGATCGAGAGCGTTGATGCGCCTGATAGGCTGTGCTGCTGCCACCACAGTTGCTCAAGTGGCTTGAGGTGAGATTTCCGTAAAGTTTCGGTCTACTTTTCGTACTATTTTTCCTGCTGATTGCCGGCTATGAAGTGAATTGCATAATTTCGGTTGCAAGTGAAAAGTGCTTAAACGGTAAATGACTATTGAAGAACAGTTGACCTAAATAAAATTGTACGTATTGTGAACTTTTCGGTTGGCAAACTGTGCTTGGAAGGGAGTTATATAAGTGCACTTACTATGTAGTGTACATATATTTGTTAGCGAGTTTTGAAGCTTATGGAGAAGAACGTTCTTAAGAAGTTGCTGTCAGTGAACCCTTTAGTGCTTGAGGGAATGATCGCCTTAGTTTACTGGAAGATTTTTCATATATTGGGAGGGACGTATGGCTACTTGGCGCATTTTACGTCGATATCTTAAAGCGTAAAAAGTACAACTTGTGCAACAACTGAAGCCACTTGATGTTCCCAAGCGACAACGCCTCGCTCTACGGGCTTATGAAAGGTTTCAAGAAGATTCTAGTAAAATTTTGTTCATCTAAGAGGCCCGTTGCTGGCTCAAGAGTATGTAAACAAACATTATTGCCACATTTGTGACGTGGAGCAATCTGAAGAGATTCAAAAACTGCCATTTCATCCAAAAAAAGAAATTGTTTGGTATGGTCTGTGGGCCAGTCTATATTTCTTAAAAAAGGAGGCCGATGAGAACGTAACCGTAACAATCAGACTATTCAAGTCCACTGTTTTCTTTGTACTACTTGACGAATTGTAACGGACCACCTTACTAGTAAGCTTTAGATCTTAAGTTGTAACATCATCAGCAACGACAGTCTATAAAAAATTCAAACTGAAAAGCATGATCAGATCATACATGGTACAGAAGTTGACTACTAGCTCTCGAGAACCTTAGAAAAGGAAATCGATGAATGTGAATATGTTCGCAAAAACAGGAACAGGAGGAAATGAGATAGGCTATACAGCCTATTGTTTTAATAAAACCTTCACAGAAATTTTTGTGTATACGTGACTTAGCATTACTTTCGGCTCACCAAATTACATAGCTGAAACTATCTTTAGCGCCTCAACAAGTTAGTGATAGGCTCAAAGCGCTTTTTCGGTTTGTAGGTATCTTATGATCTATTATACAGGCGTTGTAGATCCAACAAAGGACCGGAATGCTAAGCTATATAAGCCATATCCCTGTTAAAATCGACCTCTTAACCTAACTAGCCTTACTTTGCACCAACAAAGAAAAGCGACTGAAATCGTAGTAGTGTTTACGGTCTTAATACTGTCAGAGCCAATCGAAATTTTTGTTTCCTCGGTTCTTTCCCAGCGATTTTGATGTCAAAGATGACCTGCTTTATGGATGACCTGCTATCGTAAACAACGAGCTCGTCTATTTCGGTTCCCTAGAAACTAATGATTTTACAAAAGCTATTTGGAACCATTTAAGTAAAGCTGGATACAATTAAATTCTCGATGTATGAGTGCCATTCGAGATAACGCCAAAAATACCTCATGCACCGAGTTTCCGACTGAAAGTCATTGCTGAATCTCAACAAAATTTATTTATTTCTGTAGCGGTTGATTACTGGCGTTAAATAGTGGGTCACTTAAGACAAATTCAAGCGAAATCGAACGTGAATCGAATCGGTGAGCAGACGCAAACAGTAGCCAAGCCAATATTGACGGTCAGGAAAGTTTTCATATATATGTATGTTCGGTGGGAGTGGCAGGGAATCATCTATCTTGAGCTTGTATTCTGTGGTCCAACTCCTAATTCGGAGTTGTACTATCAAATATTGGGCTGTCTTAAGCAAGGAATCGCACAGAAGCGGTCAGCTTTGTTCAATAAAAGGAATCGTGTTCCATCGAGCCAAACACATCGATAAGGAATTGCCACAAGCTCTCGGAGCTTAATTGGAATATGCTTCTTATGTTTCCAGAAATTCACACCATGTGATTACTACCTGTTCTTGTCTGTGGCGAATGATTTTGATGGTGAAAAATGCATCACAAAAGAAGGGTGTGAAACTCGACTGATTCCGTTTTTTGTCTACAGCAACGATAGTTTCTATGAGTGATGTATTTTGCAAGTACCTACACCTATCTTGAAGTTCTTAAATTCTTTACAAAAGTTCAACAGAAAAGTTCAAAAAAAAAAAAATTAAATCTACCCTTTTACATACTACCACAAAGGTATGTAATTAAATCGGCATTTCCGCAGCGCACATTTTTTAATAATTACTGCAATTAAGTCAGCTTTAAAGACGTAACCACTGGTGACCTAAACTATCGAACAAATTTGCATAAGTCCCAGTCCTCTCTCGAATGTGCAGCATTTCAACGTGCGCCTCTTCTAATAAAAAAAAGCTTCTTAGCGTTGATTCTAAAACGAGCGACAAAAAGGAAGATGTGTTCAATCAACACCAGTAAAATTAAACCGCAATGTTAGCCCACAACAGGTGTTGCATGCATAAACAATCAATTTCGCAATATAAACACCGAACGGTGGCGAAAAGAAGAAGAAGAGCGCCGCGTAGCTGTTCAATGCCAGGTGGATGGACAGCTGTTCGCACAGTTACACTTGACCAACATACATACACACACACACACTTGGGCAACGCGTTCGCCTGCATTTGATGGATGAATCGCCTGTGACGGTTGATTCAATAACATTTTAATGGTTTGTATACTTTTGGATATTTTAGCGTTTTCGCTGAAAAGAGAGGCGGCGAAGATGTGCGCAAGTGTTGTGAGGCTTTTGTAGTGTGTATTTTTGTTGTTGCAAATTGTAATAAAGTTATCTTCATGATAGCTTAAGCGAAATAATATTTTTTTGGATTTTTCTCGAATAATAACAAACAAAAAGCTGCCACCTGTTTGGAATTTTCAAAAACAAAAAAAAAAAAAAAACAAGAAAAAACGTTAACTTCAGTCGCACCGCAGCTAAATACCCTTCACAGGTGCATTTCTGTTAGTAATTATGTGTTCAGTTTGTATGGAAGCTATATGCTATAGTAATCCGATCTGAACATGTTTTTTGGAGATTATATTATTACCTTAAGCAGTAATCCAAGTCAAATTTCGTGAAGATACCACGTCAAATGTKRAAGTTTTCCATACATGARCTTGATTCCGATTGTTCAGTTTATATGGCAGCTATTTGTTATAGTTAACCGATCTGAATAATTTCTTCCGATATTACATTATTTTTACGAAAAATAACTCTTACCAAATTTCATGAAGATATATCGTCAAATGAGGAAGTTTCTCATGCAAGCATTTGATTCCGATCACTCAGTTTGTATGGCAGCTATATGTTATAGTTAACCGATCTGAAAAATTTTTTCGAAGATTATATTGTTGCCATAGAAAATAAGTTGTGCCAACTTTAGTGAAGATACATTGTCAAATGTGAAAGTTTTCCATACAAGAACTTGATTCCGATCGTTCAGTTTATATGGCAGCTATTTGTTATAGTGGTCCGATATCGGCAGTTCCGACAAATGAGTAGCTTCTTGAAGAGAAAATGGTATTTGCAAAATTTCAAAACGATATCTTAAAAACTGAGGGACTAGTTCGTATATATACAGACAGACGGACAGACGGACATGGCTAAATCGAATCAGCTCAACATACTGATCTGGGTGTTACAAACTTCGTGACAAAATTAATATACCCTGTTCAGGGTATAAAAATAATAATAATAGTTATAATAAAGTAATATTCAGAAATTGAGGAGAGGGAAATATTTTCAGGTGTTGCGTAAAAGTTTTTTTTTTCTCAAATGAACAGCTTTATTTGCGATGAATATGATATAAACTCGATTAACATTTTTGTTATATAAGTAAAACACAACCAGAGCAGCTGAAGTCAGTATAGTTTGAGTATGGAGCTTCGACCAAAGTGTCGACCGATTTTAACCAACTGTCTGGAAAACTCTATATCGGATGTATTGATGATAGAGGGAGTTCTGAGCTGATTTTATTTAATTTTGGCATTCAACTAAGTTATGCTCTACATAGAACATATCTTCGCACAAATTTATGCTGATAAATGAATTTTGGCGGTATAGTCAGCTTTGAGTAACCTCTTTCTGCGGTTTCAGCTCATTTGTGGAGCGCCATTTACTAGATTTTTGGACAGTTTCGACGCCGTTTGATGAATCTAGGGTCGTCAGTTACGTTGTTCAGCATTTCTTTTATCCTCTTTTGTGATATCGTTTTGCCAATTTGTAGTAGTCGTATGATGTATTTTTTGAAGCAGTTTCAGGTACCACAACGAACCGACGTTTTAAGCTATACTTGTACAAGTGAGATCCCTTTTTGAATCGACATATTAACCTAACCCTAACCATAACCCTTTTGCGAACTTTACTGGAGATTGTTTTTGCACAAGATTCAGGTCTTTTGGAACAAGTCTGGCACGGACAAGCTTCATACCTAACACATTAACCATGAAAGATATGGAAATTCTATGCTATCTCTCACATGCCCACATGACGATTTTCAAGCACTGTTTCTTTAACTTTTTCAATATTATCGTCATTATTAACAGAGATGGCTGCATGAGGCAAATTTTCCATGACTTCACGACCAACACTGAGAAGTTTCTGCTACTCAAAAAATAAAATAGTTGTCTTCGTGATAAAGTAGATTCAAAACACACTTCTTTAACGTTTTCCGCAACCATAGCCATGAGCCGTGATTCCATTTGTATTAATATAGCACAAACAGTAAGGTGAGATAAGCGCCAAACTGTCAATAAATAATATTATTTGAGCGTTATGGGTTTGCCTTAAGATATTCGTCCGAAACGTCCGAAATTATAGGCGAAAAACTCTTGGTTCCTTCTTCACGATAACGCAATGTCATACTGTCGTTGGGTTTACTAGACCTCTTTGCCAAAAACTAGATTTATACATACAAATTCAAAAGACCAATGCGCGAACACTGTTTTGACACGATTAACTAGATAAAAACCGAATAGAAGGTTTTAGGGATATGCCGGGAAAATACTATTCTGACTGTTTTGTGGACCGGAAGGAAGAATTAATTTTATCGTTCGATGATTGAAATTAGAAGGGAATAACATTGATTTGGAAGAATATATAAAGAATTATAGTAGTACATACATTCAGCCATCGAGCCTTCGAGCAGGCAGGAGTGGAAATTAAACGCCTGTGTTAGTTTGTACTACTGTTTACTAAACGTTTTGCTAATTTATAAGTTCGAATACAAGAGTCAGCAAAGACTACAAATATAATATAAGTCAACGTGCGATCTTTAATCAGCCACCTAACCTAACCTACATATATGGTGTAAAGTTAATCGGACACTTGAAAAACCTTACATTGGGTATCCTATATATTATATATGTGAGCTGGAGGATATGTCAACCCCACTCAATGAATTTTTGGCACAAAGACTCTTTTTTGTTAGCATTTTAAACGCTTTCTCTCTTCTTTTTATCAATATTAACACTTAAGAAAGGTCTTCTTAGAATATACTTAAATGAGTCACACATTCTCTTTCCTTAAGTTGCTTGTTCAGATCATTGGCGAATGCTATTATGGACAATCTAAAGTAACCATTCCAATTATTAACCGAAAACTTAACGCAATTGTACCAACTTGAGTCACCAAAATGAGTCAGTCGCATTTATATATAATATCTTAAGCTTTCATGATATATAACTTGCAAATTTTTTATGAATTCAACATTCACGAAGCGAACATTAACAAGCCTTTGTATTTTTTTATACATACGAGTATTTTACGGAATAAATTTCATTCACTTGTTCATTAAGCAAGAGAATGGCAGCTTTTCTTTTTATTAAATTCTTATGGATTGAATGGTGAAGCTGAAAATCCGGAATCCAATAGTAGAAGTTATTTGTTGGAAAGCGGGGGAGAATAAACTGGCTACTACTCTTTCTTTGAATATCTTGTTTTTAATATGTAAGTTTAAAAGACCATTCATATCCTTTCATATCCTATTTTTTTGACAAGGTCGAATATCTTTCCATGACAGTTCGAATAGCAATTTTAATGCGAGTATGAATTCGCTGATTTTGCCTGAAAAAATTTCGACGCTTTAAGATTTTCGAGGCTGTGCATGAGTATGGTATGTTATTATTGTAAGAGGTATTGCATATTTAATTTTAAAATATTTGCATAAGAAATTTAAATACATAATAGCTTGTCAAAAAAGTCTTGCCGCATTTTTATTGAATTTTTTTTAAATTTTCGATTGTTCATAAAATTTTTTTTGATGACTCATGCCCAGCTCTTGACCGATGCTACGGCTGCTACTATGGCGGTCTCTTTCGACCAATTCAGCGATTTTATCGCAATTTTCGACGACAGGCCTTCCGGAGCGTGGCGCATCTTCGACCACCTCTACACCCGAACGAAAACGTTGAAACCATCGTTGTGCGGTGGAAATGGAAGCTGTATCGGGTCCATAAACTGCACAAATTTTATTGGCGGCTTGAGATGCATTTTTGCCTTTACCGTAGTAGTACTGTAAAAACTGCCGTATTTTCTCTTTATTTTGCGCCATGCGCGTGAAATGAGCTTTCCAAAAAGGTATAGCATGAACCGATGCGACGAATAAAACTAGAACTACGCGCCAACTAGCGAAAATACTGCAAGACTTTTTTGACAAACTAATATATGTATATATAACTATTAAGATATTATATATGAAATCTTCGCAAACCTGCATTTACTTGGCATTTATTTCCATTTGAATTTGCATTGCAACATGTCTAAAAGTGTGTCTCTCTTTCGCCTCTGACGAATGGTACTCATATTCGCCCTTGAAAAGTTAACACATAAGTCTCTTGAACTATTTAATATCTTACAAAAAAATCCGGTTTTCGAAAGGCAGTAGCTTTAGTGCGCTCACTGACATATAGTACACTGGTTTGCTCACTGCAATGACTATTACATATATACAAATATATTATATATTTACATTTGTATATGATTATATCATCTTAAACTAAATGAGAATTATTTGTTTCTTTGGTTAGTTATTTGGCTGATAATTGATAACACCTATAAGTAGTAAGTTGGTAAAACTAGCATAATAACTACTGCTACGAATTCTTTGGCTAGAAGACCTATTCAATTTGGGAGTGTGATTTCGGTACTAAACTATAGTATATCTAATATTAATTTTCAAAATATATATTTTATATTGACCAAATAGAGGTTTGAAAATCTTAAATTTGGCAATTGAAAGGTAGGGGTAGTATTGACTCAATCTATTTTTGACTTTCCTACATACATATCATTGACAGAAAAATATCCTCCCTGAGTTTCCTTAAGGTGCCTCACATACCATTACCAATCATCTGGAGTAATGTCAACCGGATGTTCTAAAATCTTACTATGAAATAAATGTGGACTAAGAGAAGTATTGACTCCATTCAATACATTTTTGACACACATAGATACCATTACTAGAAAAGTATTCTGTCCGAACTTCAATCACCTGTCTGACACAATTACCAATATACTCGGTAAAATGTCAGAGAAAGGCACATGTTAGGTATCTGGAGCCGATTTTACTAAATTTCTACAGTTGAAATTAGCCTCTAGCATAGAAAAATTCATCAAGTTCCTTAGCTGTTTCCGGATCAAAAAGCCATCAACTAGATCGATCATGTTGTGATAGATGTAAGTTGCGTTTCCTGTGTTTTAGACGTGTGGTCCGAGGTCCTAACATCGACACGGATCACCATCTTGAGAAAGTGTAATCACAACAGACAGCCAAAAGTTTTTTTTATTATATTTTTTAGATAATTCTAAAAATATAAATGCGAAGAATGCTCTTTTCAATGATTTCTTTAAAAAAGTAGGAAACCTCGAAATGGATCACCCTTATATTATTATCAGTATATTCAAGATTTAAAAATAAAGTGAAAATTTTCCATCACATTCGGTTCGATATAAATTTTTCATTTGATGCAGTAATAATATTGTTATTTAAAACATTTAAAGCTGACTTCACTCACCCAAAAAATTACATAAATAAATTGATACAAATTAATTAAATAAATTTAAAATTTTAATATAGCAAAATAATGAATATTCCAATTAAGCGCATTTACATGCGAATCAATAGTTTGTCATATCTTCGATCGGTAAATTAAAACACCAATTAAAGCCTCACACTAATGGTTAATTGTGCTATACTTATCGATTATGCTGTTTTTAGTTGTGTGACAATTAACAATTCATATATGGTATAATATAATTTTTTATAGTACATTGGATAGTCATGCTATGGACGAGAACAATTCAAAATCAGTGAATACTTAATTACTTCGGCGGCAAATTAGTTAGACAGAGCAACGCCACCTTTTTCGCACACAAAATCAACAGAGCGTGAAGTTGCAATTCGCTGAACAAAAGTTCTAAAAAAATTCAAGCAATCGCCACTTGCAATTTTACATTTTCTATAAAAATTATATTAATGAAAAATTATGTATATATATACGAATATCTGATGAATATGTTTAGAAACTGTAGCGCTACTTTGAAAAATAATTTATGCCATACGATATTTCATGAAGACATCTTGGTGTGTTAAATAAAAAATATTTCCATATAAAGACTCGATTGTTCTCGTTCAGCTTGTATGACTACTGACCGATAAAATGATCCAATATCAGCGGGTTCCGAGCAGCTTCTCAAGAGAATCGTGTGTAAAATTTTCGGCCGATATCTGAAAAACTCAAAACTTGGATCAGATCGTCATACTGATGTTGTTGGAATTAGAAACCGGCGGATCGATTTCATTAAATGCTGGAAAAAAAGTCGATCATCATCGTAATAAAATGACCGCTGTAGCTGGTAATGGAATGCCCTGTCTCATTTTGGAAAGAATAAGGCTCGATGATGCCGCCAAACTACAATCCGCACCAAACGGTAAACTTTTTTCGAATGCAATTGCGCTTCCTCACCACCCAAGAATTTGGCTCACCCCAACAGCGACAATTTTGTTTCTTGAGGAAGCCGTTAGGCGACTGATTCGGACGGGTCTCGGTACGTGTCTAAACGGCAGCGACATTTCTTTCACTACGGACTTTTCTTTGCCAGGAAGGTGACAAACTATCGTGGAGCCTATAATCATTTTCGACTTATGTAATTATGCGTTGAAAAGCGCGCTCAAAAGAATGCCGACGGTGTCTTGCGCGATCAACTCTTACAGTAGCCCCCGGAGAACGTGAGTTTGCGTAAAATTCTTGCACAATTTCCAAGTGTAGTACCATGACATGATTCAATGACAAACCTTTTTGAACACACTTACAAAATTTGACACGAATCCGTAAACAAGCATAGTCACCACGAGCTGTCAAACTCATTATCATCCCCATTGAGAGACGCGGTAAATAATTTATCAAGTCTGCGATGTTTGCTTCGTAACAAACTAAAGATATCCTGTTGAGAGTATACTATAAATATAATACCTCCAACCACTTTGAAACACCCTGTATTTCAGCACTCTACTGTGACCCAAATACGCAACTTTAAAAAACATTAACGTAACTTTCCATCGACTAAATACCGCACAAATACAGGAAAGTTTACTGCTGCGGCGTAAACTGAAAAATCGGCACAAAAACGAAGCGTCGACTTGGCATTCCTGTCGTTGCAACTCGCACGCCATAAAACTTCGTCATTTAAACAGTTAATGCATTTATGTATATCACTGAACTCAATAACTTTTTTGCTGTTTTCGTTTTACGAAAGGTGGCAGACCTTTGGGTCTTGATTGTCACATTCGAAAACGCGAAAACACGCAGCATCGACGTACTTTGTTGATTATCAATTTTTGAACACTCACTATTGTGCCGCTTTTTATCTGCTGCTGTTGCATTGATTGCAAGGAACAAGTGAAGAAAGGAAATAATCTGCACTTTTTGCCAGATTTTTCAACCGCAACTTGACTTTCACAAGTCGAATGTCTTTGTAATTGTCTTTCGGGCACTTCTTAAAATACCACCGCGATTTCCTACTGATTAAATACACTTGAGTACAAACATTTTTGAAATGCATGTAAGGAAAGTTTTTTTCCAATACTAGAACTCAACTTACTCAAATCTCATTTAAAATACAGCTACCCAGACCATGAACCAATCGAAGAATCTCTGGTGATCAAGAACCGTACTCAATTAATCCTAATCTAACTATTCAACCGTATTTTATATTCGAATTAATATCCTGTTTTAACCGTGGACTAACCCTAGAACCCCTGGTGGCCAACCCTTGAACTCAACTGGTCTGAATCTAACTTTAAGTAAAACTCAGCCATTTTTAACTGTCATTTTTACTCATATGCATTTTCTTCTTCTACCGCGGACCAACCCTGGAACCCTTGGTGGAAAACCCTAAAACTCAACTAACTATAATAAAACTTTAATTAGAGTTAACCTTTTATACTCGGTCGAATTTTGTTCTTCTATTTTGGACCAGTAACATCGGCGTCTATCCGTCTTTCTGTATTTACTTGAATTTGATTTGAAATTTTTTGAGATATTGATCTGAAATCTGGCACACATCATTAACTTCCTAAGGAGCTGCTCACTTATCAGAATCGCCGATATCCGATTACTATAGGATATAGTTGCCATACAAACTGAACGACCGGAATTAAGTCCTTGTGTGGAAAACTTTGTTACTTGATAAGATATCTTCCAGAAATTTGGCATGTACTATATACTTTTTTCAGACAATGGAGAAGTTTCTGAAGAAATTGCTCTGATCGGTTCTCAATAGCATATAGTTGCCATACAAACTGAACGATCAGAAACAAATGCTTGTATGGAAAAGTTGTTTATTTGACGAGATATCTTCACGAAATTTAGCATGGATTATTTTCGAAGGTACAGATACA
>NW_017537279.1:1393312-1404305 GCF_001853355.1 Bactrocera latifrons
TGCTTGTATGGAAAAGTTGTTTATTTGACGAGATATCTTCACGAAATTTAGCATGGATTATTTTCGAAGGTACAGATACAGTCTTCGAAGAAATTATTCAGATCGGACTACTATAGCATATAGCTGCCATACAAACTGAGCCATCGAAATCAAATTCTTCCATAAAAAACTTTTTTATTTCACAAGACATCATCACGAGATTTGGCATAAATTATTGTTCAAAATCACGGTATAATCTGCGAGTGTATTACTCAGATCGTACAACTATATCATATAGCTGTCATACAAAAAAATCAATAAAAACCAAGATAAAGTCTTATGACTGCTTTGGTGTATTATTGCGACTCACTTCTTTGAGGAAATAACTTGTATCAAACGAAACCCCTAAATAAAAATAATTAATTAAAATTAAAAATTAATTTCAATCAAATTTCTTTAAGTTGCATGTGAAGTGTGCTCGCAAAGGCCATTGAAACTGGCATTCAAAGCGAAGCAACGAAACATATTCGAATGTTCGGTTGTTCGTACGGGTACACTTTCACCTTCGCTTCGAGCGATGCGTCATTAACAGCATGCTCATAATTTACAATAGCACCGACACTAACAACAGTAACAATACCAACAAGCAGCCGCAGACAAGTAAACAAAATGAACTTTATCGGAGAGTTTGCCGCTTAACTCTTTCTTTTCAGTCAAGCGAATTGAGCGACAATGACAAAAAATAAAAACAAAAAAAACTAAAAAAACGCCACATAAAAAGGTGTATAATGGGCAAAAATTTGGAAAAATGTGCTAAATAGCGTCAAAAGTATACAACAATCGGAATGCCTTAAATACGCGCGCCCTGCGTCAACACACACAGAGCGTTGCGGCGAGAGAGCGGAAGGCGTAGTAGAAAATGCAGCTTTCATGTTCGTTATTGAGCGCACTCGAACAATCTTGTCTTGGTTGTGGCTGGCTACTGAATGCACCAAAATTGGTGTGGCTGTAAATGATAGCGATATTATGAAATTTACATAAGAAAGCGCTTACCGAGAAAAGTTAAATGGAATGAAAATGAAAGTTGTTGGTAAGAAAATGTGAAAAGAATTTTAGTTGTGCGTAGAAAGAAAGGAAAATTTATAATTACAATGGAGAAGAAGCGACCTTAAGCGAGTGAAATGAAAATTAATGTGAGGGAACTCAACCTTTTGTGGGTATATGAAAAACATTGTCATTGCCGAGTGAGTCTATAGTCTATAGTTATTCCGTTAATTCAAACAGTTGCGCTGATTTAGCCATGCCCGTCTATATATACCCGAGCTAATCCCTCAGTTTTAGTAAAATATGAATAGATGAAAGTAAGCCCCACGTTTGGTATTTAAGTGTGCTTCGCCTAATCCACAAAAAGGGAGTCTGAAAGACTACAGCCCAACGTCAACAAACTGATTGAACTTTATCAATGTGGCTTTAGACCAGGAAAATCAACCGACCAGATATTTACCATGCGCCAAATCTTGGAAAAGACCCGTGAAGAGAGATTGACATACACCACCTCTTCGTCGATTTCAAAGCTGCTTTTGACAGGACGAGAAAGAGCGTCCTTTATGCCGTTATGTTTGAATTTGGTATGACCGCAAAACCATTACGGATGTGTAAGCTGGCATTGAGCAATACCAAAAGTACCGTCAGGATCGGGAAGGACCTCTTCGAGCCGTTCGATATCCGACGAGGTTTCAGACAAGATGACTCCCTGTCATGTGACGCATTAAATCTACTCTTGGAGAAAATAATTCGAGCTGCAGAGCTGAACAGAGCAGGTATAATTTTCTACTAGAGCGTACAACTGCTGGCGTATGCCGATGTCATCGATATCATTGGCCAGATCTATTTTTTACTGGTTGGAAAAGAAGCGTAGTAAATGGGTCTTTCGCGACTTGGCTCCATGTCACTCTTGAGAGTTTTCCAACATCGAAATCCAGCGCAGAATAACTCTTGCCAACAGTTGCGAGTTCGGACTGATAAGGCAATTGAGAAGTAAAGTCCTCTCCCGACGAACAAAAACCAAACTCAACTGCTATATTTTGCAGAGACACGGACATTGACAACATCTGATGAATCGTCGTTACCAGTTTTTGAGATAAAGATTCTGTGGATGATGTTTCGTAGTGGCAACGGCGAATGCCGCAGTGAAATGAAGAGCTGTATGAGATGCACGACGACGCGGACATAGTTCAACGAATTAAGAGACAGCGGCTGCGCTGGCTAAGCCCGCCGAATGGACGAAAACAATCTCGCTCTGAAAGAATTCAACGCAGTACAGTACGAAAGACCTCCACTCCGTTGGAAATACCTGGTGAAGAAGGACTTGACTTCACTTGGAATCTCTTATTTGTGCGAAAAGGAAGAACGACTGGCCCGCTGTTGTCAACTCGGCTATAACCGCGTAAGCACAATAGACCTAAGGTCGCGGTGCATTCCTCATTTATCAATCTATAACTGCGTAAAGAAGAATATATGTATATATTCTTACCTTTTTTGGTTGGGCTCAAGGAGAGTCAAAGTCAGAACCGTTTGTTTACAAGAACAACATTTTTTTACAACAAATTTATGTTTACTTAAAAGAGTTAATTGCTTCGCAGAGTAACCACAAATTGATCGAGGTTCATTGAATATGAGGTCACGCTGTTGAAGAGCAGTGTTAAAGGGTTTCGGCGACAAATTCTTGTCGCAAATATCTAGATCAATGCGCTTTGTTCACTTAATTCTTTGTAAGTTGTTGCAAAGCTCAAATTAGCGACCTCCAACTTGAGCTTAATTGATCCAACACGAAAAAATTAACAGACCCACACATATTTATGATATATACACTTTCGTTGTTCCAATGAAAGTGATATTTGCGCGTGAATACAGAACTTAATTGCAATTAAATTTTTACTTGCTCAGCGCCACTCTCATTCGCCTTTTCCCTTTAATTGTTTGCCTTGCGATCGCAGCGCGATAATCCGGCCCAGCGCAGCGCTGAGCGAATCACAAATTGCGGATGGCTTTAATTTGAATCTAATTATTGCAATTGCTTGTTGATACCGTTACATATCGATGTGGCTGCCGCTGTTGTCGATACACGATAGTTATACACACACATGTATTTGCAAGGCATTGTTTTGTTTTTGTTGTCATTTTGCGCATACTAAGTAGCGCAAGACTGTCATTGGCGTATTGTCATCAGCGCAAGTTCTCGCTGCAACGGCGCGCGCAAAAACAGCAACAACAACATCACCAGTATTATACGAGCTGCATTTAATCGAATAAGCGTAATTGGCGACAATGCCAAAGGCTCACATACTCGTGCACACACACACACACACATACATAGTTTAGCTCCAATTGATGTACATACATACATATATGAATATGTGTTATATACTTATATGCCATTATACATACATATATACTTATATGTAAATAATGGCAGCATTGGCGAGCAGCGTGTGGCAGCTCGCTTGTGCCTGCAGTCGGCAGGTGTGCTGGCGTGGCTGGTGGGTGTGTGTGTCGGTGAAATCGATACAATTATAAACAAATAAACGGAAAAAGTATTTACTAACAAAACGTGAGTAAATCGCTGTTTGTCGCTCGAATACTTGGGGGCGACTGCCTAATTGAACAGACACAGCCAGCGACTAGCTCCATTGACGCTGCTTATCAACAAATGTATAAATATGTAAAATGAATTAAATGCAAATATGTTTGTATGTATGTATTTGTAAATATTTAATAGTTGATTTGTGATTTTCTGGCAAAAAAGTTCAACAAGAAATACTTTAAGAGAGTATACCCGGAACTACTCTCTGTAGGGTACGATTGGACACAAGCTAGTTAGGTCAATTCAAAGATACTCGGTCCGACACATAGATGGTGCTGCTAGAATTAAATCCATATGTTTTTAGTTAGCTCTAACTTTCAGGAGACGCTTGTATACATTTGATAGTTTTCGGATCATTAATTTGTAAATTATAACATTTTGAGTGAAGCAACCATTTTTATTGTGAAAAACGCATAAAGTGAAATTTCGATAAAATATTGCTTTTTAAAGGGAAAAAAATACAGTGGAAGCAACAACTTGACTTGATGAGGAGTTTTCGGATGCTGCCACAGAAAAATCAACCATCAAGGACTGGTATGCTAAGTTTAGACGTGGTGAAGTGAACACCGAAGACGTTAAAGACAACGGATGCCCAAAAGAGATGTCCGACGAAAACATCGAAAAAGTCCACAAAATAATTTTGGATGACTGTAGAGTGAAGTTGTTTCAGAAAGCAGATATTCTAAAGATGTCCACAGAACATGTAGTTCTCATCATTCACGAATATTTGGGTATGAGGAAGCTTCATGCAAAGTAGGTACTACGCGAGCTCACTTTGGACCAAAAACAACGACAAATTGATGATGCGGAGCAGTGTTTGGTGATGTTCAAGCGTAATAAACCCAAGTTTTTGTGTCATATGTGACAATGGATTTCAACCCATTCATCATTTTACTCCGAAGTCTAAACGACAGTCATCCGAATAGACTACAAAGGATGAATTCAATCGTAAGCTTAAAAAAACGCAGCAGTCGGTTGACAAGGTTATGGCGTCTCTACTTTAGGATGCACGTGGAATAATTTTTATTGACTAACTTGAAAAACGAAGGACAAATAACAGCGATTATCACAGCGACTATTACATAGCGCTAATGGATGGTTTGAAGTACGAAATCACCGATTCATTGCTGCATTTGAAAACGAAAAGAAATTGTTGTTTCACCAAGACAATACACCGTGTCACCAGACAGTGAAAACGATGGCAAAAATCAATGAATTGCGCCTCGAATTGCTTCCCCATCCACCGTAGTCTCCAGTTCTGGCCTTCAATGACTACTTTCTGTTCTCAGTTTTTAAAAGAATGCTTGCTGAGAACAAATTTTCTTTGAATGAAGAGGTCATCGCCGAAACTGAGGCCTACTTTGAAGCCAAGTACAAATCATACTACAAAAGTGGTATCGAAAAGTTGAAGAGTCACTATATTCAGTGTATCTCGGTCTAAGATTCTAAGAGATGTACCAACTATTCCTGCTCTGGCTATTGATCAATCAGTGTATCAACCAAGAAGTGAACTATGCTGATGAAAAAAAAATAAATTTTGCCAAAAAATGTGTTTTACTATGATGGATGGTGATCCCTGCCGTTTCCTTCTGTGTATTGCAAACTTTTGACAAATTTTGTTGTCCCTTTCAGATTATAATATTCATCAAATTCGAGCTGAGTCTGAGTGGTTCAATTTCAAATATAATGTTATCTGCTAACTACCAGACGGCATTTCAAAAGGCGTATGTTTATACATTATATATATACTATATATAGTTTATATATATGTAGATTACGCTTGAATGAGAAAGAAAACGTTAGCGAAGAATGGACGCAGCTATTCAATGAGTAAATTAAATGGTGTGCGCGAATTAAAAAACAGTTCAATGGTCAACAGAAATTCAAATCTAAATTAAAATGCTTTGAGTGTCACAGTACATATAGTGTATCCGGTGATTTTACAATTCGAATGAATTATACTAGCAGTAAATAAGAAAATTTATTATATTTTGTTGTGAAATTACATTTGCTAAATTTTTTTGCGCTACTAAAAGGAAACATTAACCGCACTGACTTCAATAACTAGGTCTCACCTTGGTAGTTATTATATTTAAAGCGCGGTTTTTTTTGTTATTATATATATTTAATATAGAGAATAATGGCCGAGACAAAGATCTTATTCTGGTACTTCTAATAAAATGTGTTTGAAACACAGGCTTTTGTCAGTTCATATATAAAAAATTTCTTCAAAAAATGATTCACAAATATTACTACTTAAGCTATAGGTATACTCATATTTCAGAGTACTTAGTATCTTTGATATTTCTGAACACTCGAAGATCGCTTAACCATAATTTCATATTTCGGCTTTCGCTCTCTAATAAACATCAAAAATCGCTTTATTGTTCTACAAAATATTAATATTATTCATTAAAATCATGCGTTTGAACCAATTGTCAAGGCAACTCTGATTGAGGTATCTACAAAACAGGTGTTCTGAACGCATCAACCGCCTCTTCAGATTTTTCGACAAGGTTAACGTTGACCTCTTAGTTTAGTCTCAGCAAATGCATTTTTTAGATTTCTTGTAAGATCTTCAAGATCTTCAACTGCGGTTCTGCGGTTCTGCGGTTCTGCGGTTCTACTGATATAGTTGTAACTCCAGTTTTTCACACAAAAAAAAAAAAAAAGCAGCAACAATTTGCTGGAAAATGCTTCGTGTGCGAACAACTTCTGTGGGAGTCGACTCATTTTGAAACACCCATACAGCCCAATGCTGAAGTAATAAATTATCTGGTGGTACCGTGTGAGAGGTCAGTTGTTAGTAGCTCAGGTTTAGCGGATTAAAATCCCGCACGACGGCTTTCTATGCTTCCTCCTACTATAAAAAAAAGCTAAAAAAAAAATGCTGTTTACTTTCGGGACTTATAAATTCCGCTTAAAATGAATGCAAACCCTATAGAATTTGCGACTTGTCCAGCTTTTCAAAAACAAAAATGGCAAAAATTTGCTTGGAAATGCTTTGTAAGCCAATAGCTTTTATTGGATTTAGCTCATCATACAGTCGACTGCTCTTTACTTTCGAGCTCGTGCGTGTTAATCCACGACTCATCACTTGTCATGTTGTCACATACGAGTTTCGAATATCGCTATTGTATTTTTTACAACATTTCTCCCGACCACGAGCCTTTTTTCGACGGATTGACAAATTTTGTGGGATCCAACGTGAACAATTGTTTTTTTGCAATTAATTGTTTATACAGTATTGATTGTATGCTGCTCCCATTAATGTCAATAGTAGTTTGTGCACAGCGACAATAGTTTCCCAAACAACAATTAATTTTGGACGATCTTCACGAACTATTTCTTGACCTTGATCTAGGACCTCTATTAGATTAAACATACTATCGATAAATACTAGTTTTGCAAAGAGCTTCATCGTCAAAAACTGCATTATGTTTATCGATGAATTGTTGCTGAGATAATTCACGTTGAAAGTTATAAAAAAAATAGTCCTTGGAATATATTCGCGTTTTAATTCAATTTTTTGGACGAGATGAATAGTTTAAGTCATTGTAAAGAACATAAATGACGCTCGTATGTCAAAACGTCCTAGCGTGTTTTCGATAACGTTGTGAGTTTCCAGATTGCAACACAAGGGTTGCCAAATACCGAGGCATAAAACACAACTTACGTTGGACTTGCTCACTGCTCTATTTGCTCTCGCGCTGCGCTCTTGTGAAAAACTTATATGAAAAAGCAACAACAACTCGCTAAATTGTTAAAACTGCTATTTTTAATTCTATTGTATCTTTACACATTTTTGGTCAGTTTTTCCTTTGAGAATTTCTCAATATTTCTTATACTCTGAACAGGGGTTTTTAACACCCAGAAGGAAGAGTCGGAGACCCCATAAAAAACCAAACATAGCCATGTCGGTCTGTCTGTTTGTATATGCACGAACTAGTCACTCAGTTTTTGAGATATCGATTTGAAATTTCGCTCACGTTCTCTTCTCTTAAAGAAAGTGTTCATATGTGATAACTACCGATTTCAATCTAGTTATTATATAGAATATTTTGTATATGATACGACGGTTATTATAACCGAAGTTAACGTTTTTTCTTAATATTACTGTTTTCGTAACTTAAAACTTGAAATAAATTATAGGTATTAATTTATAGAAAACGTCAAGCTCGAAGCTGGGAAGTTATTAAGATTATGTTTTATGAACATTTCTCCAAAAAAGTCGTTCAAAGAAAGAAACCTATGCTCTTGCGTCAGCGGACCTGAGAAATAAGAAACCGAAAATTTCCCGCAAAAGTAAGAATTTCCAAATTTTCTCTACAGGGCACAGAAAAGTCGGCTTCATATGAGGAAATTCGCACATACGTAAAACTATTTCTTCGGATAATTGCTACTTTTTGCACTTTCTTGCGTCGCAAATTATTTTACCATTGCGTAATATGCAGGTTAGTGGTTACTTATTTCTTGTGTGACGCTTAATATCATGCTTGTAAATATAATTACTATGCACGACAGTGCATAATATCTACTAGAAACCAATGTTTAAAAAGTATGCTTACACATACACAAACATACTATATATAGATATGTGATATGTTCAAGTGTGTAATTTATGTGCCGACTTGTTGACGAAAGCTCTGGAAAGTATTCGTTTCTTCATGAAATTTCAGCATAACCACACCACATCACAACTAATCTAAAGGTTCAGTTCAAGTCCTTTAATGTTGCGATTAAATTCGGACATATGTAGTTCACTTATGGTGTGGGGTTGTTACTGTGGCGAAAATGTGCGAAAACTGCATCAAAATAACTGAATAATGAGAGCTACGGACTATATTAGCAATCTAGAGGATTTACTTATCACTAGCTTCCAGAGTTTTGGATGTGAACCCGGTGATTTGTTATACTTGCAAGACAATGACCCTAAGCATTAACAAATATTTTTGGAAAATAACGGAATATGTCGAGCGGCCACAGCTCATTCACAGGATATGAATCATATTGAAAATTTTTAGAAGTTTTTTTAAAAATTGTCCCTTGCTCAAAGAGTAATACCAAAAATCACAGATGAACTCTGTACTGAAGTTGAATGAGTTTGGAACAGCTTTTCTCTGGAAATTTTTGATAATCTAATTAACTCTATGTCTGACCGTATTAAAGCGGTCATTAAAGCTTCCGTCTTTATTAGTTATTAAACTTCAATCGTCTCTTTACCTCTAAGTTCAAATTTTGTACACATGAATTGTATTACTTTATATGTACTAAAGCCACCAGAGATTATGGAATGCAGTGTTTGTGTAGGTATAAGGTTTTTAAATAAACATACTTTCCTTTTTGTAAAAAAAAAATCATTCTAATGTTTATTTTTCTTAAGAGCAGCTGCAATGCACTATTTTTTACCATACGTGAACACTTTTTGAACATACTATAAATACATATATCGAATTTTATGGAACTGTTTCGTCATCTTCATTTGATAAATATTTGATACTATAATAGAAAAGTTTATTCCACCTAAAAATAAGTTTACAAGGTACGTATATAAATTGTGTACTTATTTACTTTGCCTGACTGACAGCTCCTCTTATCAGCTGTCATTTAAGGGTATACAGTGAGTATACATATTTTCTGAAGCCAACGAAACTTGACTCACATATTTGATGTGGACCACAGACTACATGTTTACAGATTTACTTCAATAATGAATGGACAAAAGTTCACATATATAGCGATAATATGCAGTGATAACAGCTCGCGCATGACATTGTTTCAAGCGCTACTTACAACCAGTCGTAACATTTAGAGATCGCGAGCAGTGAGTGCGTTATGGAAGATCACAGTTTTGCTAAAAATTGTAATAAATGCACAACAAGTTAATACATTTTTTGCCATCAATAAATAGTTTTGAAATTTATTTTGCGCGCTAGGTAGTATAAAATAATCCATGCGACGAGCTGAGTCGGTTTAGCCATGTCGGTATATGTATACGCCGCCTAACACATCAGTTTTTGAGATCGATCTGAATTTCGTCCACCTTCTTTCTTCCTCAAAAAGCTTTTTACTTGTTCAAACTGCAATATCGGCCAATTATAGGATGACAACTACATCTACATTATTATTACAGCCTAGAACCATCGGAATCAAGTGTTTGCATGGAAGCCTTTTTTATTTGACGAGCTAGATATCTTTATGAAGATATAGTTTTGTCCAAGGTAACCCTGAAATTTCCGAATATATTCTTCAGAATGGATTACTATAACATGTAGCTCACATACAAACTGACCGATCAATATCAAGATAAATATTGGGTAGTCGAAAAAGTGTTTTCGTATTTTGTCAATAGAAGTTGTTGCAGTCGTATATCTCCAGTGCTACCAATCATATTCTATCATACCACATAGTGTTGGAAAGGTGAGACTTTAAGCTTCATTTAAGCAAAATATTCGAAAAAGTCGATCAAATTATGGAAAATATTGACCAGGATTGTCACATATGCAGTCATGACATCGCTACGGAACTTAACATTCATCATCAAATGGGTTTGAGCCATTTAAAAAAGGCTGCCTAAAAAAGAAACTCGTTGCTTGGGTACCACAGAAATTGTCTGTGAAAAATTTAATGGACCGAATTAATACCTGCAATTCTTTGCTGAAACGAAATGAGATGGAACCATTTATGAAGCGAATAGTAACAGGAGACGGAAGGTGAAGCTCAAATGGTCGCAAATTGACGCCTCGAAAGATTATGCTGTGTATTTGGTGGGATTGGAAAGGAATCAGCGACTATGAGCTGCTCCAGCCTGGTCGAACGATTAATTTTCCATGTTACTGTCAACAACTGATGAGATTGTAGCAAGCAATCGAAAAAAATCAGTCAGAACTGATCACCAAAAAAGGCTTCGTCTTTCATCAGGACAACGCTAGAACACACACATCTTTGCAAAACCGGCAAAAACTGCGAGAGCTTTGCTGGGAAGTTTTGATATATCCATCATATAGCCCTGACTTTGCACCATCGCACCACTATTTGTTTTGGTCCATGAAGAACTCCCTTAATGGAGTAAAGTGGGCTCGCCGAGAAATCAGAAAAGTTTTAAACTGCTAGTATAATGTCTCCAGCGGAAAAATGACCAAAAGTGGAAGTTCATTATAAATATAAAAAATATAATTCGAAGTTTGATAGAAATACGAAAAGACTTTTTGACTACCCAATATATTTTTGTAAGTTTTCATGCTATAAGATTTGCAGTTCTGAAGTGTAAGATAGCTTCTGTGCAGCCGAAGTTATAATTTTTCTTGTCTCTTTTTTATAAAGTAAGATTTATTTTTTTTTTTTTTATATAGAAAAACAATATACATTTTT
>NW_017537279.1:1404315-1426403 GCF_001853355.1 Bactrocera latifrons
TTTTTTTGGAAATTATAGTCTCATTTAAAAACTATTTAGTAAAAAAAAAACCGATTTTAAAGCAAGCATAACCTCCGCAAGAGAGGATTATTAATTAGTATAGACCATAAAAGGGATCGCTTGACAGCGAGCACTGTTTAAGAGAGTTCAGTCTAAAATAAAGATAATGAACTCATGTCATACCTACCATATTGCTGGTAGCAGCGATCTCGTTCAGTACGCAATAGCAGTTTCAATCGCAATCAATGTTACTTACAATTTGGGCCATTAACAATTGAACCACTATGGCAGCTAAGGTAAAGAAATAACACACAAAAGGCCACAACGGCCAGTGACAATTGAAAATTCCGCACACGTTTCACACAAAATTAATAAAAAAAAAAAAAAATTAAAAACAAAATGAATAATAAGCGACTGGCGTACTCGTTACAATGCGAGTAAATAACAAGCGTAGAAAACATAATTGAATGCAAAGAAATCGAGGCATGCGATAAAGAGCGAAACGGTAAAAGAAAAGCACGAAATGCCGGAGACCATAAACGTTATGTTAAGCAATCGAGGCTTGCTAAGCTGCGCTTGTATTCCGCCACCGACAGCCAGCTGAGCAGACGCCAAAGAATGCGATTTCTTTTTTCTACGAGTATTTACCTGTTTTGCTTGCCGTTCATTATATAGTCATTTTTTGTTTTTTTTTTTTATTTGTCGACTTAATAATAGCGAATGCCGCAACACAACAGAAAGCTGAAAAAGAGCATGCGCGCGCGATATGGCAACACTGCATTGCAACAACACACAGCGCATCGCGACAAACAGCTGTGCAGCTTGCACATGCGCGATTTTCGTTGGGCGGGTGCAACCATAAATAACCGCTTGACACGCAAGGCAGCCGCGATAAAAGTGAAAGAAGCACCAGGACGTACGCTGAAACCGAATATGTGCCGTGGAGTTAGGCGCACACGCGCATCTTCGGAAAAGTACCAAAAGTAGCAAGATCAGATCAAAAATATCGCGTTTATGCCACAATAATACAAAATGCAAACAACAAGTTTCGAGCGTGTCTACAAAGGCAAAGGGGGAAACTTCACAAGACATGGCAGTCTGCACATGCGCGCAACTTGTTTCGAAAACCAAACAAAAAACAAACTCAAAAACTTTACCTTGCATTGATTGTGCGGCGTTTAATTTGAATTTACAGGAGCAGCCACTGCTGACGATGGCTCCAGCCTGTCGCTCGCTTTCGAAAACGTGCCGCCGTCTCGAAATTTACACTAAAGGTCACTTTCTATATTCTTTGCGCGCCTTTCTCCGCCCGCCCTCTGCACTTTTTGCTTGATTTTTTTCGAAAACACTATTTTTCTTTTAATTTATGCTGCGCGTTTTTATTGTATTCTAGAGCAAAATTTATGCAAAACACATAGCCGAGTTGTCACTTTTAATCTGTGTGTTTTCTCTTTTTTTGATACGCATGTATTTTATTTCCTCATTTCTATTATATTATATATTCGCACGAGAGCAAAAACAAAACACAATAATCGCTATGCGTTCGCACTCGCCAACGTACGTACACACACACGAACACGCTTGATCGCCACGGCCCGTCTAGTTCCACTGTCGACGAAGAAAGACACGTCCGCTTGCTGCTAGGTACCGCACTCAACTGACCAACTAGTCTTTTAGCTTTCAACGCTCTTGCGTCTAACGAGTAGTCGGTTGGAGCTTATGAAGAAATGATTATAGGTTAACGCGAGCTTTAAACTCGTTTAGCGTCAGCTTGGAGCTTCGTATATGTCTTACAGTGAAGCTTGCCTTGTGGGCGGTTTAGGCTTTCAAAGCTAACAGTTACACGATCACTGGGCACAGCACTTTGTTTATTATGTTCTACCATTTTATTGAAAACTTTGTATGAGCTTTTTTTTTTTTTTTTTTTTTTTTTTTTTTTTTTTTTTTTTTTTTTTTTTTTTTTTTTTTTTTTTTTTTTTTTTTTGTTTTGAGCTTCACAGTGTTATGAAAAAGACTAGTGCAGGTTAAACAGATAAAGTTCAACTTGAAATGATAAACATTTTAACGAAAATTTGAAATTGATTTAATCGTAAACGTAGAAGGCATCGTTACAAAGTGATCTGGTGAGCAGAAGTTCTTTGTTTTTTGCATTAAATTAAAATTAAATATGTAGCATTTTAATACAAAGTTTGCTGCCATTTTAAGGATAATTTCATAATGATACTCGCATGGAAACCATCTTCCTTATTTGCTGCTGGGCAGTTGATTCTCCAAGCAAAATTTTCATCTTCACATATTCGCCACGAACAGAAACATGTAGTAATCACTTGGTACCAGATTCAAACTAGAATGTGGATGTGTAAGGACCTACCAAACTAGCTCTTGCAGCTCCTGGCGAATTCCACTCAATGCGTATGGCCTGGCTTTGCTCGGATTGATTACAATTTCTGTCCTATTGGCTAAAGCTGACCACTAATTGGCGATTACTTCTTTTAGAACGTCCAATTTTGTATAGTACAAGTCTGGTTTAAGAGTGTGACTGTAGCGGAGCAGCATATAATAATAATAATAATACCCAACGATTACCCTCCTCCCGCCCAACCGACGCGCGGGGCGCAATCCGCGAACGAGCGGAATTAGCCGAGTCATAAAAGTCAAGGGAGTTTTAAGCGTTGCGATCTTAAGCTGCTCAGCTACAGAAACAAAAATTTCAACAGCCAAAATTAAGAATTAGATTAAAGTCTATAATTTTAAAATGTTACTTATTAAGAGTAGATAAAATAACTTATTTAATGGTAAAGAGTGAATCTGTTAGATCAAATTGTGCTGGAGTGAGAATTGAAATCGTGACATATACGGCGGAATGGTTCGTTTAACTCGAAATTTGTTCTAGAAAATTTTAAAATTAAAGGTCTAAACTGCCTGGTAGAGCGAGCGGGAATGTTAAAATTAATATTAGACAAGAGAGATGGGCTACAGGCTGACCCATTGATGAGTTTTATAAGAAATATTATACCAAGCATTTCCCGACGACTAGTGAGTGTAGGGAGATTTATAAGCTTTAAACGGTTAGTATAAGGGGGAAGATTTAAATTGGAATCCCAATGCAAATAATTTAAGGCAAAAAGTAAAAATTRTTTTTGAACGGACTCTATTTTCTCAGAATGAACTTGATAACAACGGTTCCATACCACGGAATCATACTCTAATATAGGCCTCACCAAAGATGTAAAAAGAATTTTTGTAGTAAGCGGATCTCTAAATTCTTTAGACCAACGTTTAACAAGACCAAGAGCACCTTTAGCTTTAAAAACCATGGAAGRTRTRYGARGATTAAAATTGAGTTTGGGGTCCATAGTTACTCCCAAGTCAACAAAACTGCATACTTGCTCCAACCTAAAGTTTTGTATTACGTATGAAGTAGGGTCTACGTGAAAAGCACATCGTTTTACATTTTTTAAGGTTCAATGGCATGTCATTTCTAACACACCAAGAAGCTAGGTTGTTTAAGTCTGTTTTCAACTGACATCTTGCGCTATTCGAGGTGAATGATTTAAAAAGTTTTGCATAAAACTTTTGAAAACTTAACAACAGATGATATTAATGACAATAAATAACAAGAACAGAATTGGACCAAGATGGCTGCCTTGAGGAACGCCTGAAGGAACATTGTTTATGTCGGAAAGAGTATCGTTAAATATGACTTGTTGAAWTYTATTACTAAGGTAAGAAGCAACCCATTTTAGAAATATTGGTTGAAAACCAAGAAGATCAAGTTTATTCAAAAGAATTGAATGGTTTACTTTATCAAAAGCTTTACTAAAATCTGTGTATATAACATCAGTATTCTTATTCTCCCTAAAACCCGTTGATACATGAGAAATGAAATTCAAGCAAATTAGTTATTGTAGATTTCCTTTTACGAAAACCGTGCTGAGAACAAGAAATTAGTGGAGAGATCCGGAAGGTTATGTCGTCTGTTAAAATTGCTTCAAAAAGTTTAGGTATTGCAGACAACTTTGCTATTCCCCTATAGTTTTCAATAGATGACCTAAATCCACTCTTATGTAAAGGAATTATAAATGACTTTTTCCATATGGATGGAAATAAGCCTTGCATAAGAGGTGATTTCCTCTCATTCCCACAAAACACATAGCAAAAACTTCCTGCCCACCAATCCTGGCTTTTCCCCCGTTTCCTCCTTTCACGGCGTTTCGAACACGACCGTTTTCGCTTGACGTTGTCATAATTGATCCAATTCTCAGCAGCTGTAACAATCCGCTTTAGAATTGGAATCAATATCGTTGCGATATATTATATGTTTAGCTCTCTTTCAAGAGCGGAGGGAGAACTTTCCTCTATTGTTTGAACTTCTACACATGAATTCATCCTTCACTTCGTATCTACTCATATTTAAATGATTTCAAATGGTTCTTTGTGCCGAGCTTAGCTCCTCGGAAAACGAAATAATGGTGACATGACATCATTTTTTTTTTTTTTTCAATATTTTCGACCTTTAAACAATACTGAGTTCAGCAATCAGAAAAGGGTCTCAGAGGCTGCCCCAGTTAAGCCATAATAAGGTTCCTTCATTCTCCAGGGTGTTAATCACAATAAGCCATATCTAGCAACTCAGTGTATTTGGTAGCACAACAGATTATTTTCAACCAACCTCCGCGGGTTCTGCATTCCGCTGTATCCACTTTTCCCATTTTCTGAAGGATAGCTACCATTTGCCAGCAAGTTTTTATTTATTTTTAATAGGGGGAAACTTCAAAGATACCGTCATTTGTCTGAACGGTATGTTCGATTCGTATTGACCTATAAAGATACACCTCCTTTAGGAAAACGCCCAAGCAATGAGCCTACGCACTAAACCCTTAATTCTATCATTATTGCTCGCATTCGGCCCACGGGACTGCCAAACATTAGTCATTCGGCTCTTCAGTCATGCATTTTCGCCCTAAGTCCGGTTAATCCTTCTGTTTTCGTTGTCTTGTCAATATTTCCTCCTTAACTCTTGCATAGTTATAGCACGCTCTTAGTCTGTCTCAGATCACCTTCGATTGGATCATGTAAGACCGATATTCTCCGGCAACACTGGATCATTTATCAGTTTCTCTACTTCAAAATTCTCTTTTTATACTTTGAGCTGATGCAGAAGTAGCAACGTGTTTCGTCATTATGTGCATATTTGGAGAGATATTCTCAATAACAATGGTGTTCTCTTAAAACCTGATAAGACAAGTTTTATTGAATACTCGCTTAACTTCTGTGGCCATTATGTTTGGTAGCATGTGAACTGCTATGGCTCCAGCCGCCTGATGTGATTCAGTTCAGTAGACACATAAAACCCTGATTGCACTTAGTCGGATTATTGACTTCGCATATTTCTGCTACAGCGCTGTCCCCCATGTACGTGAAGCGTACATAAGTATGGACTGACTTACTTTGGTCACAAGGACTCCTCTACTCTGGATTCACCAATGTTAGTCATTAACCTCGTTAGCGCCGCTGTCATTATTGAGGGTTTTCCACAGGCTTTATGAGTGTATGGAAGACATCTTTTGGTCTGTCCACCGTCAGCACCACCCCGAAGTAATTTTTTTGCCCTGTGCTGCTTGTGTTCCAAAACCTGAGGTGTCCCTTTATTTTTATCTATTATTTCTACTAATCCTCATCATTTTAAAGTATATTATACAGTAACTTCCAATGGACTCCTGGCAAAGATCAAAGGTACCCTTGTAATAAAAAGTGCGATTTTGTAAACTTACACATTTTATTGGATGTTTAAATTATATATTCCCTTCGAACCGCTCACCTACTTTTGAACTTTTAAGTGGCTTGACTCCTAACTACCGCCGATACAACTATACCCTTGAGCTAGTGACAGTGCAATTGAGTTTAAACATACTTTCCTCGATAGTGCCATTTAAAAGCGCAAGCGAAAGTTAGTTGGAGCAACATTGATGTATCGTTCTCCACGTGCAAAATGCTTGCTTACGCTTGTACACGCTTAGCATGGGTGTTTTAACTCCATATTCTATATCTCTAAGCTATAACGGTGACAAATTCCTGCAATGTTGCATCAAACAAGTACATAAACACACCACATCTACGCCGAAATGTAGCAGAATGAACCCTGCAAAAAATGCGATCAGTCTGCGACTAGTCCGCGATTAGTCGTACTTTAGACGTTCGAAACGCTGTTATTAACGCGAGATGGGCGGACATCATCGACGCTTATGAAAAAATTAGTAACAGAAAACTGCTGTATCAGACTAGAGATGGATCACGACAAATAGAAGTTATGTCGGGGGCAGCACAAGGGTCCATTTTATGCCCAGGCCTGTGGAACATTAGTTATGTTGGAATACTAAAACTGGAAATGCCAAACGTATCATATTTAGTAGGTTACGTGGACGACATAGCCACAGAAATCACAGCCCGAGACACAGAGAAAGCTCATCTGAATCAGGTCATGATACGATCGCAAAAATGGATTGGCTCACATAACCTAGACAAAAGGCTTGTCCTCAGATTAAACTTTTAGGTAAAAATCCAGTACGCCGTAGGAAAGACAGCGAAAATCACCTCCTGCCTTAGCAAACTAATGGAGGACTCACATAAGGAAAGAGAAAGCTCTTAACGTCAACAACCACCAGCGTCTTACTATGCGGAGTAGAGATTTGGACAGATATGCTAAAAAATAAATACGTAAGGCCAGCAGTGTAGTCATAAGTGGCAATGCTCCCCTTTGACCTTTTAGCGCACGAAAGAAAAAAGCTGTGGGAGCAATTGAAAAAATAAAGAAAGCCACGACACTCGCAAGGCAACGATGAAGGGAGCATGAGAGTCGTGGCAAATGTAATTATAACAGATTTAAACTCATTGACAAGTCGTAAATGTGGAGAAATCGACTAGACACAACAAAACTACTATCCGGATATGGATATTTCTGAAAATATCTTCGTAGATAGATAAAGTCAAAGAGCCATCATGCGGTCCGATGGCCGATGGTTCCATAGAGGAGGGTTTTTACTGACCTAAAAGTGGCACGTACCGGCTGTGTTAGGCATTTTTCGCTCCCTCACCACAAAGCCTACGAAAAGAGATTAACCGCAAATCTGTTCTATGCGAACATTGAAGACGAAGCTATACAAAGATTCAACCCACTAAAGCTATTCTTCGAACCAACTAATACCTAACTGTAATACAAAGATATGCCTAATTCATTCATAATTTTATCCTGTAGAGAGTAGTACGGGGTGTAGGCTCTTTTAAGAGTTCTCCCCCGAATTTTTGGCATGGTTCGTATTAAGTTGCTTGCAAGTGTTTTGAGGTTGTTTTGTATATCCGATCATAAGTGTTGTGCGTGGCTTAACTAAAACTACTTGTACTTGCCGAACTTTTGCTCCCTCTTACAAATCCCCTACAGTTGGCGCCATCTTTATTAAGTTCTACATGCATAAATAAGTAACTCGCACCCTTCACGGTTTTGTGTTATTGGCGATACTCCGCCACTTTGCTGCACTGGCAATTGCTTTGGCAGCTTTGTATTTACAATAACAAAGTGCCTGAAGTGAAGGGATTTTAGCTGCACGACTTTTGCGAGCTAAATGTGCAATTCACTTCTTTCTGTGCCATTGTTATTAGTCTTTTTAAAATCGAAAGAAGTGAATCATTTTATAAAATCTCACTTAAGAGAGGTTGGGGTGGTTTCCTTGGTGGAATCTAAGAAAGGTCACTCAACCTACTCAAAAGAGTATAACCTAAAACCTTAAAACTTCCTTTCTGCAATTGACGCCAGAGAAAATCTTGAACGTACAAATCAAGGCCGCAGCATCACCTGGAATCAAGAGGCATAGACTAAAGCAGATCCGTAAAGACTGTACTCCATATACTGGTATGAATTAAAAATTAAAAAAGAAGAAATATTGAAGTATTCCTAAACATTTCTGAAGCACTTAATATGATTCTACTCAACCCATTCTGAATAATGCCAGGCAACAGTCTCGTGAGCTCAAGAAGGATGAAAGCAGAAGGGACCGACGATAAAACAACCAAGCAAGTCTATAGAGGCACTTCGTAGGATGGAGTGCTCCCTACATCGCCATGCACAATAGTTCTTAAGAAACTGTTACAGAACTTAGATGGCAAAGCCTCCACGATTGGTTGAAAAAAGCGAGTCTGGGGTTGGATCCGAAGAAAACGAATTGACTTGTTTTCACTAAAAGATAAAAAATCCCTCCATGTTGTGGAAGAAACAACCAGAAATTCTTGCCATGTCTTATATGCATGTAAGCAGATGCCCTATTGTAAGGAAAATTTTGCTCTACGGTGCAGTAGTTTGTTGGCGTGGCTTATGGAAATCCACTTACCGGAATTCAACAATTCGCTGCGTTGTGCACAGTAAGAGCTCTAATAATGAATTCAATGACAGCTCCTGAACTATTGCTCGACTTGCCACCTATAGATCTCTTCACTGAAAACTGAGTTGGAAAAAAGAGGCGAGAACTACTTGCTACAGGACAATTGACATACAGAACCTTCCGGCATAGCTCAGTGGGTAATGGAGCTGCACCTTAACATATTTTCTACCTGAAATATATGAAACATTTAGACGGAGAATTGAGGAAACAGTTTGCGCAGCCAACACTGCAGCTTATTTCAAATATAAATCTTTGCTATTGGGAAAGCCACGGAACTTTTAACACACCGGCAGGTAACTACAGAGTTAACGTCTACCTTGACAGCCAAGCAGGCCATAACCTCGTTTCGCTTAACAGCCAAAAGTGACTTCTGAAGCAAAGTAGCAGTTGAGAGTGTCGCCAGGTACAAGCAATTTAACTTTTCCAGGGTGCCAGATCAAAAAGGCATAGTGGGTAATGAAATAGTGTCCGAAATTGCCAATAGTGGTGAACAGCTGTTACTCAAAATTGATAAACGAATTCATTGATAATACGTCAATTTGGACAGAAGCATGAAAATTAAGGTCAAAACGAGTTGAAACAATACTCCAGGAGCAAAACTACAATAGTCATTTGCTAAACAGTAGATTTCAAATACCATATATAAACTTTCTACAGGTACTCGATAGAAGAGACTTTAAGCAAATATGAAGGAACATAATTGGAATACTCACTGGTCACGGTCTTGTGGCGGAATACGCCGCAGAATTGATAGAATCTGATAGGGTGTGTGATACTGAAAAAGGTATCGTTGGTAAGACCACAAAGTCGATTGACATTTCCTTGACGAAGGCAACCTAAGGGAAAAGTTCTTCCCATAGACTACTTAACAGCACTCCGTTTCGTATCACGAAATACCAAAACTAGTCAATGCTAGCTCATTAGCCTACTAGACAAGTCTAATCTATCCATTCCTTTATTTAATTTATTTTTTTTTTTGTTTTTTTTTTTTTTTGTTAGCTTATATACATATGTACATACATAGATCTAAGGATTGAATTATCTTATGGTGTAGTCACGCAGTAGAGGCAATCATTCGCACTGTACGTAATTTTTTCGATGCTATATCTCATACCTACCGCATTATCTCTTTAATTGTTTCCGTTATCTACAAAAATTGCAAATTAATTGTCAACAAATTAATGCCTAATTGCTTAACATAATGCAAACAGATTAATTTACGAGCATACAGGTTTGTGAGAGATAAGAGTTATCTCATAAACACTTACAGCTGCCCTCTAAATGACGAAACTATATTAGATACATATAAATTACAGAATATAATAACACTATGCGGCAAAAACGAAATTTGTCTTGTTATTGCACCAAATTATTAGTCTCTAGAGATTGAGTCCAAGGAAAAAACATAATTTCTGGTTTTTCGAAGTTAGCCTGCAAAATCGGAACACTTGACTTCTTAAACACTAAAAAATAAAAGTATGTATGTATGTACCTGATCTACCCTTTCCTCTTTTTAATAGGGGCTAGTAGTTGTACGTCAGACTTATATGACCGATGCGGGAACAAGTGAAAGTTCGATATTCGGATTAAATATTTTGAAAAGTACTAGTCTGATTTATGACGAAGCACACTCATTGTCTTAAAATGCGTGATTAGTATTAGAATTAGACAATTTTTGAAAAATGTAAAAAATGCAGCTTTTTTGAGAGTTCAGATCACAGTCAGCCAGCGGGTGGACTGTAAATCGAAGAAACTTCGGAGTTGTTGACCAACGTTTGCCAAGCTCGCGAATGGTCCATATATCCAACGGCAGAGCGCAATAGGAGAGTATAATAATG
This sequence comes from Bactrocera latifrons, assembly GCF_001853355.1. Taxonomy (NCBI): domain Eukaryota; kingdom Metazoa; phylum Arthropoda; class Insecta; order Diptera; family Tephritidae; genus Bactrocera; species Bactrocera latifrons. The sequence goes on from NW_017537279.1 coordinate 1,414,586, forward strand.
AGTATAAGATTATAATATAGCATAAATTATTATTTATTTCAAATTTTTTGTACATTATATGTATATTAGCTGGATGTGCCAAATATTTAAAGTATTAATAATTGAATGCGTTCCACAGGTATATACCGATTTATTGCGCCGAATCCAGCTCTTTGCTATAAGAGCTTGCATCGCTACAATCGACACCTTCGTCCCGCTCATTGCCATGCAATTCGCTGTTGACTTTCACTTTATCACCTAACGGTTGAATCCGAAGCTTGGTAACATCGCTACTTTCTCGTGCAGCAGGTTTACAACAAAAACTCCGAGTAAGCGCGTCCGTTTTATTTATCCAAAAGCTGCCACAGCACGTGGATTTCGACGCTAGCAGGGATGCAGCACCATCCTCACCCAATCCAGCAGAGCTTGCCATTGGATACGTCGCGATATGCTGTTTGCTTTGATTACACAACCGAAAACTGCAAAATCCACTGCAAAAAGTAGTCTTAATAAAGTGCGCAAATTTTAAGATATCCGTTAGAAAGGTGTAAAAGAAGGGGTTCAGCATGGAATTGGTTAAGTTGAGAATGCCGAAAAAGTAATGCAAAATTATTGGAAAGCGGCCTGTATAAATGCCACCTATGCGCATTAACATCAAAATCCAGGTGGGTGAACGCAGAAAGAGAAAAGCAGTAATTAACAAAATGATAACGGTAAACATGCATAGATGACGTGTTTCACGATTGCTCCTGTTGCTCGTCTTAGTAGGCGCAGAGCTTGTAGTGTTCGTCGGAAAAGTAATGTTCGTATCGCTCGGCTCGCTTGGTTGCGGTATTTTGTTGTCGGTCGTGTTTATGCCGACTCCATTGGAAATAGTTAGGCAGCTGCTTGGCCGTACTCTCGAATCGATTGGATTCTCTTTTAAGTTCCGCTCGCCGTCTACACATTTTCTCAAACAGATGCAGTTGGGGTGTCTCCACCAACTTTTATGCTGTTTCTTACTGACTGTGGCAGCAGTGTGACGACTTTTCCACAATTGCTTCGCAATCACCGAGTTCATCCATATAAAAGCAATTATTGTGGGAATGAAAATGACGCCGAAAATTGCAAAGTAGTATATAGCGATAGATGACTGAAAATATATCAAGTTGGAGCAATATTATACAATATAAATAGGATATGTTAGAAGGTCTGGAATTCAACGAAAACAAACTTATAAGTTATGGAAGTTCCCGATGCAGGCGACTGGAAACTGCAAACATATACCGTATCTCTTGACTCTACAGTATAACTATATCTACTATCACTATATCCAATCTAAAAATTGGCAAAATCGGATCGTAACTGCTCAAGGCCCCTGTTACGGGGTATATAGACCCCAGTATTTATGAATTTATGTGTGTCAAAAATGGATTGAATCGGGTCAGTACTGCCCGTAGCCTCCCCTATACCATGCTTAATAGATGGACTTTCGAACTTTCGGTTGACTTTATATCGCAATCGGCCAATGTGAGCAATCTATTAACTTCTTCTTCTTTATTGTTGTATACACCGCTTATGGTAGCACGCCAATCATTCTTCCTTTTTCCTGTTTGACGCCGATGGGAGATTCCAAGTGTAGCTAGGTCTTTCTCTACCTGGTCCTTCCAACTCGGCTTCCCCTAGCGGGCACTGCGTCGAATACTCTCAGGGCTGGAGTGTTTTCATCCATTCGGACGACATCACCTACCAGCCAGCCAGCGTAGCCACCACCTCTTAATTCACTGAACTAAGTCTTTTTCCGCCGCAACGGTACTTTGCAGAGTGCGCGCATCGGCTGGATTCGGTAGAAAGCATTCCTAGCTAACGAACGAGTGACTGGTTGTCTCCGAAAAACTCCAGAGTCAGGCCATGTCCAAGTGCAAGCCGAAAGGCAGCGTTCGTTAGAGCAGAGGTACGCGATTAAATTCTGTGTGAAACTCAGAAAATCTGCGACAGAGACGTTTGATATGATCAAGGAGGCTTACCTTGATGTTGCCTTAGCAAGAAGTGGTGTGTTTCAGTGGCCCTAGGCCATTTTCGAGAGCCAGGAAGAGTTCAGTTGAGCAAATTGAAAGTGAAAACGATGCACATTGTTTTTTATGACATCAAAGGCTTCTTCCACCATGAATTTGTTCATATAGAACTTAGCGCTGCCTTACTTGTTTATCATATAACAAATAATATTGTTTCTATCAACAGTCAAATAATTTCGGGGAAAATTGAAAGTTGGCAGGACAATACAAAATTTCTTGACATTTTGCCTATTATCGATCAATTTCGAAAAAATATTGCGTTTTAGGTTGATGCGTGGCCTCATTTGTCGTCTGTGCCACTAATTAGGCCAGTCAATCGAATTGGCCGGCTGAATGACAGTTGTGGGTACATAGCTACCAACATATGTGCTCGCACAGGTGTGCTAGCATGAGCGCCCTCAATGCGCAACAAAGATAAATGCGAATTTTGGGTGCACGCCAGCGTCAGCAGTCACATTTCACACAAGCCAACGACACACACACACACACACATACACTATGGTTCCTTTGGTACACATTCCCGAAAATGGAAACGCTTGTAAAGCAAACACATACAAACCTACCTACCTGATTGGATATGCACATCATCACCAGCTCAGACGTCATCAGCATGGCGTAAGACTGATTGTTGTTGCCGGTGTGTTGTTCCCAAGCGCTTTTTATTACTGTTTCGGCAGAGGTTTCATATAACGTAGGCATAGATGTGTAAGATTCCGCTGCTGTTGTTGCTGTTGTTACAGTAGCTGAGCCGGCACTAGCAATTGTAGTGTTGTACGTGTTGGGTACAGGAATCCAGTGCCTCGTTAGTATGTGAACGGCGTGTAATTCATAGACACGAGACACCGGCCATGAAGTGCCAATGGCTGCTGCCCATAAGGCGAGCATGCTAAGCACACAGAAAATGACACCCGGATTCCAAAAACTAATTACCGCGCACATAACGGCAAAATAACGATCCATTGCTATGCCGACAAGCGTTATTGAGCTCACCAAAATCGCGGCAGTGGTGATGGAGGGCACCACTCGGCACATGCCGCTTCCAAGTAGCTGAAAAATCGAGCGAAGTAGCTTAAAATTGCAACATTTTTACTTCGAGTGCAAATAAATCGTATTTTATAATCCATATAGACGTGTGATTCACACCACTGACTTACCCAAACCTGCGAATATTCCTGTAATATTTGACTCAAATAGGCCATTGTGAGGAAGGTGGTGTTAATCAAATCGCTAATCGCCAGCGATATGAGGCAAGCACGAAAAAACGGCCGGAGTTGTCGTCGCATGTTCGCACGCAACGAGCAGATGTTGCCACATACCGAAATAATCAGCAACAACGACATAACAGTTGTGAGCGTGATACGTTCGGTGGCGGTCACCGTGATCAGATCCTCCTTGAATATGCCGATATATGACCCCAAGACGAATATTTTAGCTTCATTTTCTGCGCTGTTGTTCCTAAAGCCATCCGCCACTACCACTTCGTCATCATTAGCAAATCCCTGCGCTTCGCTTACGTTCAGCGTACTTTTAACGTGGCGTACGGCGTTTTCTATGAATTTTCGATTTTCAAACAAGCAAGCCATATTTTGTAACCAGAAATCGGTCTACTATGATGCCAAGTCTTTCGGTTTTGTGGGAATTGTCATTACGTAAATATGGAAAGAGTTAAATAACAAATTTATTAAGGGGATATTACTTGAATCTTTACAGTACTTCACAACCTCTTTGAGATGAAATAAAATTGGACCAGAGTTAGAAATTGAGAATGTTGAGGTTTCTTGCATTATTTTAGTCTAGCAGTTGAAAAACTATGAGACGGTCGAAATTCAGGTCAGCAAGTTATACTTTCCCAAAAGGAAATTTCGGAGACCTTACAGAGTACAAGTGTATATTTACATATCAATGACCAACGGCTAGAAAAGTTACTCAAACTTACTAATCGACCTTGCAGGCGAAAGCGCTGCAACAAAATCAACTTCAAGTTTGGCGGAGTTAAGTGAATTCTTCAAAAGAACCTTCGGGCATAGCACCATAAGCAGACAGTTGGTGGATAAAATAGACCACATACCCTGCCGCCTTATTTGAAAAAAAAAAATATTTTAAGTAACAATCAAAAAACCTCCCGGATTATCTTTCAAGCGGAATTCTCACAAATGCACCTGAGAACGCAGGAAACAACTTAAGGATATCAGTATACTTGTATAAGAACGTTGATAGCCAGGCCGCAATTAAGGAAATAATCTGACATCACTTCATCTCAGAGAGTGTCCTTATAAGCAGGAAGCCAGCAGTTTTAGCGACTGCATATGTAACGGGTTCCAGGCCACAATTCAATTTCGGAAAACCAAATAGCTGAAGATATTGCCAAAAGTGCCATCCGTCTGCCTAACGAAACTCTGCTGATAGTACGGAAGTTATTAAAACCGATAAACAATGACATTTCAGAAGAGGCTAACAGACTGATCAGGTCGAGATGGAATGCCATAAGGACATACAAAATCGTCAAGAGCGCTTACGAAAGCTCTGAAGAAAGTCGCATATAGTTTGTACACAAACGGTCTCCAAAGAACTGCATGACGGTATTGGCCTGTAGAGAGATCACAACTTACTGGCACCACAGGCTTAAATAACGACGATACAGCAGAAACTGCAGCGAAGTAGGCATCTGAGAGACGCTAAAACACTTGAGATAAAAGAGAGCTTGGTTTGGTCAAATTTTTCAAAATTTCAATTTTTGGTCATACTATAGGCTGGCCGACTTTAATCGCACTATTTGTGCAGAGTTTTATCACGATACGTTGCGAGGTCACTGGACTGAAGTCACAACTCAGGAAGAAGGTTCAAAGTAAACGTAGAAAAAGATGTCTGGCGTAAAGATTGCGCGTAGCTGCAACACTCAAATCGTCTGTACTGATGGCTCGAAAATGGTCGATGGAGTTGGTGCGCCAATACACTTTTCAGAGTTAAGGCAACCTTATAAGTCGCCGAACCGCCGCGAAGCTGACCTCTAAAGCAATTGCCGGCAATTCCGGAGTCAACATCTACGTTAAATGCCAAGCAGCAATCAAGGCAGTAACCTCGTATCGCACACCGGTTTAAGCTTATTTTCGACTTTTATCTACAACTGGACTTAGATATATAGAAGCTTCGCAGTTCAAGGGACTAGAATAGAAAATAGTTGAATAGAAATTTGATATATAAAACTTCGTAAAAATCGTTGACGTTCTTTATGACAAGCCATCTTCACGAATTTAGTTTCAAGACAGCACAACAACCTTCGAAGAATTTATTTTTTAGTACTGCTCTTCCTGTCTTAAGTAATCTGCTTTGTAAACTAATGATTCGATCGCACAAAAAAAAAAAAAAAAAAAAAATATTTAAAATCGCTTGATTTTCTTCCATCGCTAGTTGGTTTTCGATTATATGTTATGTAAATCTTGATATTAATAACATAAACGTTTTGTTTTTTTTCGAGCTTTTTTTCATAATCTGTTATAATCGGGTCTGCAAAACTATCTTTGAACATTCAACAGAAAAAAAACATTTAACAAACCAAACATTTTCCGACTCGAATATGGATTTTGTCCGTTTAAAAGCACCGTTGTGGATAAGCGGTAGTTGTCGACTGAAATAAACTCGTAGAATATTAATATAAATAGCCATACAGATGCTTAGCTACTACATAAATTTGTGATGTCGGCTCGTTAGAGTCTCTTGTGCGGAGATATATTAGTGATTTTTGACACAATCGCGATTAATATAGAATTGTGCCTTAATGATTGTTCGCTTATCAATTTTCATGCGTATTTAATCAGTCTTCTCGTCCGCAATCTAAATTGTTTATGAAAAAGCGAGTAACCTTGCAAAATCAATTAAAATGAAATAAGGTATAAGTTAGGTTAGGTTAAACTGGCCGACTGTCACGTCATATATAGACCCACAGGTCCTTTTTAATGACAGTTGGAGGTTCATTTCAATACGAGCTGAAGTTTTCGTCGAGCAGGACGTCAAATCTCTGTGCGTAGTTTAAAAGAGACTAGATATCTTATTCTAATACTTCATCCAGCTCCTTGAACTGTGAAGCTTCTTGATATCCAAGCCGAGTTCTAGATAAGGCCGGACTGAAGCGGAGTTTTAGCATCTGTATCTAGTCCTTTTTTTTGCACTTTCTATATATGTCATCCTTACTAACGACTAAGTGGTTCGCAGTGATGCCAGTAAGTTGTGACCTCCGACTAGGCCGATAACTATTCTACAGTCTTTTCGAGCCTGTGTGAGCAGAAGATTTGCGTTTCTTTGGAGCTTATGCACATGATCTTGACGATCCTGCATGTTCTTATAGCATTGTTTCTCGACCTGATCAGTCTATTCCGACCCTTTTGAAAAATTTTATTGTATATCGGTATTCTCCGTTCGGTAGCCAAACGAAAGGCATCTTTGACAATCTCTTCAGCTATTTGGTTTCTTTGTGGTCAGGAACATGTTTTGAATGCAGCCGCTACATCTACTGCTTTCCTACTCATTCGCTTAGTATTCAATCTCACCCTGATCTTTCGGATTGCTTTTATTGCCATTTGTCTCATATATTTATATCATTTATGTCGTTTCCTGCGTTATTAGCTGTCTCAGCAGATTTCCTTACCGCAAAGACTTCGGCCTGGAACATGCTGCAGTATTCCGACAGCTGGATGGCTCGCCTGAAATCCAGCTCCGTGCAATAAATATCAGCGCCAAATCCATTAGTAATTTTAGATCGGTCCGTCTAGATGTAGAAAGGTCCTAATAGAGTCCGGAAAATACTTACAGGTTAGGTTAAATTCGATGGTTAAACTTTCAGTTGGCGATTGCACTTGACTAGCTGTTGAGATCCTTTGTCAAGCCAGAAGGAGAACGCCTGTAATCTTATCAGCTGAGAAGCGCTTTGGCGCCATAACAAGCCTGTTTTATCTTTGTTCCCAGCAGCTCACTGGGATGTCTAAAAGTTTGAGCTCCGAGATGTTTAAAGATGTTTAAGCCTTCATCGCTCAAAGATGGGGTAATCAGAAAGGAAAATTAAGACGCTTCCACCTTGTTCTCTTCCAGACGGCTTTTAAAACTGCCATCCCCCTAGACACTCATAGTGCGATGACCAGTAGGCATCCATATACCAAGAAAAAGACTTACCTTGCTGAGGACGAAGGGCCAATTGGATCTTGGACCAAAATGACCCTGCGACCGAGCAAGAGCTAATCGTAGCGGGGTGTTGGCTAAGCTCTCATGAAGCCTAGCCATCAAATACCTAATAAAAAGCATGAAGAAAGTGAACGCGTGATTAATAACATGGGACGAGTGTAACATGAGTCTGAAAGCCCAAGCAAGAGCTGATGACTAGATATTAAAGGATCTTGGAAGCTCGTGACAATATTAGTCGCATGAATATGTCATTTGCTGATGGCTTTTTAGCCAAATAATCATGTAATGCTGCTCACACATTGAAATCGCGCTTACCATTTGCTCTCTTTTTAACGCCTACCATAAATCGTTTATATCCAATCCATCATACCATATACAGTATTTTACAAATATCTGTCATAAATACCTACAAATGTAATACCGTAATAATAATTAGTGTAACCGACATTCATCACCCACCCAAAAAGCATTTCCATTTACGGCAATTTCAGTGATCCGTTACATTTGCATGTTTTGATGCGCTCGGCGAAAATTGGCGAAATTAATCACAAAATGTTTTGCACCGAAATGAGTTGATGGTAATTGGAATTTCGTTTAACTCGGCAGCAGCAACTGGCGGCGTTTGTTGCTTGTACTGCTGTTGTTGCGGTCGATTCGTTTGCGTCGGTCGTGTAGTGTATCATTGACAGCTAACGGTAACATTTGTCGTCGGTTTGAAACGTGTAATTTCCGAGTTTTGGTTTTTTGGAAAATTTTGACATGCATTCATTGGTACAGGTAAAGAATTGCATTTTAATTGGAAACTATATATGTCGAAAAATGAAAATCAATAATTAAAATGGATATCACACTCGCAGGAACGCATCACATCTTTGTGTGAATATCTAAATAAACGCATTGCTGGTTTGTTCAATTTGTGAGTATTTTCAATGAAGCCTTACGGACATGGGTTGTTACAGGTATTTAATAATTTCATATGGAAAAAATTTTCCCCACATGACGCGTTAATGAAATATGTAAAGGTGTTGCCAGTGAATAATATAAATTATATTCTAAGTATATCACTCCAACGAATATGAATTCAAAAGTGGTAATGATTCTACCAGATTTTCATATTGGGTCATAACTAGTCGCCGAAGTCCTTTCTTTTAGCATCAACAGCAACTTGCTTTCCCAGCAACCGTTTCTTATACCTTTAATTATTATTATTATTTTTTTTTTTTAATTGACGGTTGAGTAATCGAGACGAACTCTTATAGATCGCGCTCTCTCATTGTTTTACAGAAACATTGTTATATGGGAGTAAAGTTTTCAAATGATCGGATTTAGCGCCTTTCGCGAACGTAGTGTAGTATGATTTCTTATATGTACATACATATATGCGTTTGCATTAAGTTCTACGCTCTTGAACCTCAGGACGAAGCTCTCAGGCTCAGCTCTCATTTAAGAGATTGTTAAAGATATAGAAACTCATTCTTAATAGAAAACTCACAGGAAATTTGTATGACGTATGATCCCAGTAGAGGTACTTTTTTAGTAGCCTTTTTTGGCAGATCACTCGTGAACCGTGTCAAGATGTCAGGATATTTTTGTTTAGTATTGTTTGGGATTTCATTATTGAAAAACTTACGCCTGAACAACATTTGCAAATCATTCAACTTTATTTGGAAAATTCAGGTTCTATAAAGAATACATCGTATTCCGCTTTATGGGCTCAGGAAGATCCGACGTTTCCGAACCAAATTTCAGCGATAATGTCCATTTCGGGCTCAATGGGAATGTAAACAAGTAAAATTGCCGCATTTGGTACAAAGAACAACCTGAGGAGATGCAAGAGTTCCCAATTCAACCAGTGTCAATAGCGCAATCGCTCCATGATGTCGGTGTATTTGATGTCGGAAATTGAAGGTCGAAATGCACGAATGAGTCATTTAAAATTGCAACTCAAGGGATGGATCATCTGATACGTAGCCGCATCCAACTTTTGAAAGAAGTAATCTGCAAAAAATAAGTGCCAAAGAATGTTCTTTCGAATGGTTATAAACAGTTCCTGTTAAATTTGTGGTAGAGAGCCTCGGGATAGATCACCCTTTATATAGAGCTACGTTTAACAAAATGATCGGTATGACGAACCAGTTGAGCGGTAGTCTGTCAGTCCGTCCGTCCATGCAAAAAAAAAAAATTCGAGCAATAATTAATATATTCCTCGAGAAGCATCATTTCAACTTAATTCTGTGGAGTAGTCCTTCTAGAACCTAGTCATACAGTGTGAATGAATAAAAACGGTGAAAAGAACAAAACGGTATCAAGAATCGTTGGACCAATTTACCTTAATATATTTTGGTTACTAAAAATGGTAAAACATAGTTTTAAATTTCTTATGGTTCTTTCATTTTATACAGCATAAATAAGGCACCAGTATTTGGTACAAAATCCTTTGAAAAAATGGTGCTAGAGATGTATGCTTTTCCACATGTAAAATTGTTTAGTAATTTGACCCTAACTTTTCAATCTCTAATTATCGAATATATGACTCTTCATCGCCGAGAAAATCGGTCAATCTATAGGCTGTTTAAATGAAATTTACAGAGTATTTCTTTGTGACAATAATGCATAATAATGACAAAAACTAATAGAATCGGGTCATTGATTCCTCTAGCCCACATATTTCTGATATATAAGTCCAATCTTCCGGTTAGCTTTATACCAAAATGGGTTGATCCTTGCAAATTACGAGAGTTGAAACGGTTACAGCTGAAATTAACTATTTCTTAATAACTTAGTTTGGTTATACTGGCTGTCATGCTAAACATGGACCTGCTACCAACTGTCCCTTATTAATCCTACGTATGGAGGTTCAGTTTAATTTAAGCTCAAGTATTCATTGACACATGACGTCCCTTGAGCTGCGAACCTTATAGATATCTAACTCCAGTTCTAGATATGGTTGAACAAAAGCATAGGAAGGATTTCAGTGCTTCTTTCGCCTATTTCCTTGCATTTTCTGCATGCATTGATGTTACTTATTCCCATCCGGCTCGCATATGATGCCATTAAGTTGTGCCCAGTCATTAGGCCAACAAAGATCGTATGATTAAATATCATATGTGTTTTTCTTCAGGGTTCTTGCCCATGGTATTGGCGATCCTGCATGCCGCTTTCTGCTTGCCTCTAATGACTTTCTATAGCCTAATAGGATGTGAGATTGTTGCCTTAACTGTCGCCAGGCTATCGACATATATGGTATAGGCATTTATTCTTCTTCTGATGTTTCCTGTGTTGTTAATTAACGCATCGTCTTTCCTCACCGCAAAGACTTCCACGGCAGTATTCCGGATACTTTAAGGTTTGTCTAACATTTTGCTGGATTAACTCGGCTACTGTGCATTGATGATATGGTGAATTCAATCGATGTTGTAGAATTTTGTGAAGTTCGTCAAAAATCAGTTGTTTTTGCAGAAACTATTGATGACGCTTGCAAACTGGCATTGCAAGATAATCATATGAACTATTTTGAGATTGAGACAACAATAGACATTAGTGGGACCAAACTATATTCAGAATTACATTAACATTTGACAGTAAAAAAATCTTGTTTACGTTGAATCCCAAAGAATTTTTTATTCCCTCAAAAAATACTCGTGTTGATTAGTCGAGAGAAATTAAAAAAATATATAATAATATATATATATTGGAGAATATTATAAGGAATAATAAAGCGATTTTCGATGATTAATCTTTATGCTCGATCTCATGTAGAGAAATATAAAAGGCAACCTTCGTATTATTTTATGTTTTTTATATTTGAGATAGTTTAACCAAAAATGAACCTCACAGCCCGATAAATTTTTCGAAGGTCTTCTTAAGCATGACATATATAATATCAAGGGAGTAAAATTTTTTTCAAAATGAATCGAAATATGTAAACATTCCAGACGCCATTCACAAATAAAACAACAATTCATCTTCATTAAATCGTTTTATTTTTATTATTGCATAGAAACGCCCAAAAGTGTCGCTTGTAATTGATTGATTATTATTTTAATTATTTAGCATTGGCGAGAGGACGGGCACAGGAAAATTGCGTTAATGCGATCAAACTTCAACTGAATTGTTACGTTCCACAAATACGCTATAGACTCTTTACGTTCTTATATATTTGTATGAATAGTATAATTCTTGTTTTTATTTTTATTTTGGTTTTTGTTTTTATTTTTATTTGTTGTTTGGCAGTTTCAGCATGGAACCGAAAGACTTCGGCATTTGGGTAAATGCTGGTAAATACACAGTTATTCATACGAAAGCTGATTGGATTACGGAAACAAAATTTACTTATGTATGTATATACATATTACTATGCACTACGCATGTATGTATATATTTAGACTTTTTTCGAACATACTGGTATGTGTAAATTTTAGCAAATATATGAACAAGTTATTGTCAATGTGTGCGTCGAGAGGATTTTATTTTAGTTTTATGGCGTACGAATGCATTGCGGCTTTTGTAATTTTTTATGTATGTTTTTTGTTTTTGTTTTAATTTTTTTTTTTTTGTCATTTCCATAATATTTTATTTTTTTGTGATTTTTCGCTAATTAAATTTTGATTTGG